>NW_020837988.1:3684788-3752384 GCF_003676395.1 Aethalodelphis obliquidens
TGTGTGTGTGTGTGTGTGTGTGTGTGTGTGTGTGTGTGTGTGTGTGTGTGTGTGTGTGTGTGTACTAAAGTTACAGAATCCCCTTTGGGCACTGAACAAGTTCCCCGAGATAGTCTGGGATTTCCCACTCCAGGCAACCCAGCAGGCTCTCTGTTTCAGTAGCTGAGGCGTTCTGGAGTTACACAGTGCAGGTAGCAGCCTTTCTTAGAAGTCTGTCCATTTTTATTATTCTGATTTCTCATTTAGGAGCCTCTGGGAAAAGCAAGGTTTCCTGATTTAAAGAAAAGAGACAAAAACCTGAGTGTGACAGGTGTAGACTTCAGTCACTAAAGAAACAATGACTATCAGGGTCATCAAATAATTCTTGGACACCTCAAAATGTTTCTTGTCAGCAGAGAGCTGGAGCAGGCATTCAGAGAGGAACTCAGGTGTAAGGCACCTGCAGCAACCTTATCAGCAAGGTGGCGTTTGGCACTATCTCTAGGGATGTGGTCACATCACTCAGGCTCTTTGATCTCAGAACCTTCATCTTTGAACAGCGGAGAAGCATTCCTATTTACTTTTCTCTTGCTCTGCACCTGAAAATGACTCTCAGTACACTCATAAAATCATTGATGATGATAGCTTCCTGAGGATCAAACACTCAGAGTATTTTAACAAATAAACGTAATATTGATAATAGAGTCATTTTTTAAATCTCTTTCAGGAAATGGCTGATACAGCAATCGAGCTTTACAATGAGAATTAATCATGTAGAATTTCTGACTAAAGTGTGGAGGGGCATTTGGTATCTGCAACTCTCTACTGGGTAAGTAGCGTCTCTTGCAGGAGTAATAATTAGCACAGGCATTTATTAAGCACTTACTGTGTGACAGGCATGCTGCCTGGCCCTTTACATGCACTATCCTCCTAATAGATCTATGATAAGGTGCTATTATTATCTCCTTTTTAGAGCTGAGAGAATTGGATTCAGTAAGAAATTGGCCTAAGGTCAACATTTAGTAACTGGGGAAGGGGTCTGGGCCAGGAAGAAGTATTCAGTGTTTCTTCCACCTCGGGCATAAATGCACCTGTTCACTGGGGCAGCTTAGGAAGTCACAGCTCTGCGTTCCAGCACTGGAGGCTCTGATACAGTGTCTGGGATAGGGTCTGGTGATCTGATAAACTCAGAAGGTCCTTGAGGGAATCTGATGTAAATGAAAACATCAGAACCACTGATCCGATACCATGGTGCTTAGAGGTCAAGTTCTGTGCCACTGTCCCTTGCGACTCTGCATCTGCGACTCTGCTCTCGGATCTCGTTTAGTCTTTTGAAAGCTTTAGTGATTAATGTGGAAGCCTCCCCCTTTGGCAATGCATTCGGCAGTTGCCTGGTTTATACGCTTCTTCCTCTTGGCAGAAGTCAGGATTTGCATTGTTTACCAGCCTCCCTGCGTGGAGAGATTAGTTATTTATTTCTTAGCCTTGGCTTCAGTGATTCTGCTGATAGGAATCATGCCAGAGAATGAGTGCAGACCTTCATTCTCAAATTAGAGGCTTGGGCTGCTCTATACAAATGATACTCTAGCTCAGCCCTCAAAGTGCACAGAAAGCCTTTTCAACAGTTTGTATACGCCTAATTCCAGCCCCCCACTTCCTTTTCCATTCTGAAGAAAGGATAAAATTCTTAAACCACCTGGTAGGGTGGGGAAGATTAGACATGGGGGTTACAATACAGGATGAGGGAATAAAGTTGGTCCCTTCTGGCCTCTCTCCAGCTTCCTCTGCCCTCTGGTTTTTGAGATGTAGAAGTGTAGTGGGTTTAGATTAATGTATTCTCGGGGTTATTTCCTGTTTCAAAGAAAAAGAAGGGATGTCAGTGGTGTCTGATATCAAATAATTTAACCAGAAGGGGAGGTAAGCTAAAGCAGAGGAAGGTCTGGGCTTATTTTTCAACAGCCTAAAATGAAGAAAAGGAAAGCTTCAGGTATCACTCGTTTTGATCCAAGGCTTGCTGACCAAACACGCACGAGGTACTTTGAAACGCACTTGCTATAGCGTGGGCTGGAGATAGACAGGTATTGAACTGACTTAACACCAAAGGCACTGTACTGTGGACGAACGGGGGTGAAAGCTGGTGCCTGCCTTTAAGAGTTTTAATCAATTGTAGGAGGGAGGTAAAAATTTTGTGAAACTTGCTTCAACGGAGTATAACAGAGGCGGGTATAACAGAGGCAGAGGGTGCTGTAAAGTTATTGATACAACGGGCAGAAAACTTGTGTTCTGACCAGAGGGATTAGATGATAAAGGAGTTGGCTTTTGATGTCCCAACTGAATCTCACAAAAGCTTCAGATACACATTCCCCCTTGAAGAGTTTGGGGGTCATGCTGACAGAGGAGAGAAGAGTCCTGTGGGGAGATGGTGGGGGGCAGGGTGGAGCAGGGTAGGAAAGGCGTCTGTCACAAAGGAGACATGGCTGTGACTTTCTGGGATGTAGCAGGAACTACTGAAGAGAAGAACCCAAACAAAGGTGCAGAAGATGTATGCTGATCTAAGCTAGATGGCAGCTTTCTGATCCCAAGGGTTGACTGAATGGACTAGTTTCCTAGGGCTGCTGTAACAGAATACTGCAAACTGGATGGTTCAAAGACAACAAAAATTTATTCCCTCAGTTCTGGAGGCTAGAAGTCTGAAATCGAGTTGTCAGCAGGAAGAATCTCCTCCATGCCTCTCTCTCCTAGCTTCTGGTATCAACTCTTAGTGTTCCCTGGCGTTTAGACTTCCCACTCAGATCTCCGCCTCTGTCTTCACATGGCATGCTTTTGTGTGTGTCTGTGTCTCACGTGGCCTTCCTCTAAGGACACCAGCCATTGGAATTAGGGCCCACTGCAATCCAGTATGACCTCATCTCAACAAATCACATCTGCAAAGACCTCATTTTCAAGTCAGGTCACATTCTAGAGTTCCAGGTGGACATGAATTTTGGGAGACAACGCTGTTGGCCCCAGTCCACTGGGTCACGTTTTTGAGAATGCTGTTTAAAGACCAAAACATTATTAACTGTTTTGGATAATTTCCAGAATTCCGTAAAACCTCAGTGGAGGGGAACAAGGATGAGGTCAAAATCTTAGAACTGAAAGCTCTTTGAAATCCAAGAGATGAAAGCTCTTATCAGGGGCTGGGGAATCAGAGTCTTTTGGCAATAATAAGCGCACTACGGGAAGATGGAGAACTGTATGTTTCACAAGACCTGGTAAAGGGGAAAGATTGCTTTCAGGTAGGTAGCTGCCCTTGTCTTCTAAATGGAAATTCTTGTCCTTTCTATCCTCAAACAGGTTATATGTACCGATTCCCAAACTGCAATGGTTCTGAGGCACATTGATAGTCCTAGAATCAATTTTTTTGTATCTGTGAGAGAAGGGTCAAGCAGTCCTCAGTCCTGGTTATTTTTAGTAGCATTGAAGTTAGAAGTAGTATAAAAACGAGTATTGAGTGGGTGGGGAGGATTTTATAAGTGGAGATGAAGAGCTCCCGAGCTGAAGTATCAGCAGAATTCCAGAAGTGAGCAAGTGAATGTTTTTGTTCAGCATTTCAAGTTGTCTAGTTTGGCAAAAGTGCACTCACATAGTAAGATCTAATGGGACATGATTCTAAAAAGTTATGTTGTGGTCAGATAGAATGACAGGTTAGGAAAGGAATGTGATCTCGCGTATATAAATCATAGATAGTATCCAAGATATTTAAACAGAGAGGTGGCAAGATCGGGTCAGGTGACAGATTCTTCTGGGGGTGGGGAAAGGGATGAATGCAAAGCCATTTTTCAGTAAGGATCTGAATAACCTGTATAAGAAGTAATGTGTACCTGCACTAGGACGGTGGTCATATGAGTAGAAATAAGACATTCTAGAAAAACTTCAGAATTGGAAATCTGGAAATCATAGGTTTTGAGAATAAGGCATTGAGAGAAAGGAAAGTTCAAGATGACTTGGACTTCCAGTGGGATAGATTGAATGATAAAATAAATAATAATATAGTTAACCAAGAAAAAGGAGCCTAGGGGAAAAGTACACTTTTGTTCATTTCTGTTGTTTGTTCGTAGGCGAGATCATGCATTTGATTGTAGATATATTGAAGTTATGGTGCCAGTAAGCCATCCATAGAGAG
This sequence comes from Aethalodelphis obliquidens, assembly GCF_003676395.1. Classification (NCBI taxonomy): domain Eukaryota; kingdom Metazoa; phylum Chordata; class Mammalia; order Artiodactyla; family Delphinidae; genus Aethalodelphis; species Aethalodelphis obliquidens. Next base: position 3,688,933 of record NW_020837988.1, read on the forward strand.
ATGTTTAGGTGGAAGCTGAAATATTGATATAAAATCTGGACCTTGTTAGAAATGCCAGGGCTCAAAATGTAATTTGGGAGAGGGCCACAGGAAAGTGTTAGCAATATGCATAGATATGTTTCTCAGGTAGCAGGTGTGAAGGGAGGAGGAGAGAGAACCAGGTACTGAAACTTCAGTAGAAACCTACATAGAAATGTAAATTGAAGGAGCCAATTAATGTAATAGAGACGATGACCTGTGGAGGATGACCCAAAAATATTGTGTCGTAGGAAATATAGTTGCTTCATATGCCAGTGGGATCAAAGGAACAGGGCTGAGACAAGCTTTGTCAAGCTTATTATCATTTGGTACTTGTGCAAATCATTTTACATCTTGGAGCCATAGTTTCTTCGTTTATAAAATGGGAGCAATACCAATGTGAGAATTAAATGCAGTAGTGGATATGGATGTAGAACATCATGAAATGCATTAAATATTACTATTATAGAACATTTGGGATGCTTGAGAACTGATTAGAGAGCACTGAGATTGTGGCACATTGGACATCCTTGTGTCTGCTTAGAGAATGCTTTCTCCAAAGTGGTCAAAACAGGTTGGAGCAGGTTATGGACAAAGGTAACATGTGAAAGAGCAGAAAAAGTGAGTGTAAGCTACACTTCTTAGATTTTTAGCAATGGAGGGAGGGAAGAGCATGAGATGGTGGTTTGAGAAGGAAGCAAGCTTGGAGGAGGTTTATTTTGTGTTTTCTCTTCAGGATTTGGTTACATGAGAACACATGTATATACTGAGCAGAAGTCTGGAGACTAATTATAAAACAAAAGAGACAAGTATGTGGAAATTCTAATACTAGGTAATAGAATGAAGTGTGATGTGGAATTAATAGAACAAGAAGAAATAAACCCAGGTTAAAAGTTGGTTTTGAAAAACAGTAAGGGTCTACGTATGTGTGTGTGTGTGTGTATATATATATATTATATATAAATATATATATATATATATTTTTTTTTTTTTTTTTTAAATAACAACAAGAAAAACAAACAAGAAAAAGAACTAGAAAAGCCTGCTTGGTCTAAGAAAGAAATTCTGAGATGGAGAGGTGAAATACAGAAAGGTTTTATAATGGAGGGATTCTGTTTTGTCAGCAAATTGAAATAGGAGACTCGAGGAAGTGAGGGATGAAATAAATGGAGGCTTCTGGGGATAGCGTGTTTGAAATGCCTGTCACTGGTCCACAGCTGGGAGCACAGCCAAACTAACTAAGCTTCGGGGTGGGGGGGGCGGTCAGAAGGACTGGGGGAAGGAGGATAAAGTTAAATAACTAGACGTTTCCACCGTGATTTTGAATAGGTTCAGTTGGAGTGGGAAAGTGGGAAAGGTGAACGGAGAGAAAAACCCAATCAGGCACGTGAAATGTTTAGAGCAGCAGCATCTGATTCTTTTTTTTATTTTTTAATTTTTATGTTTTATAGAAAAGGTATCAGGCCTTTTGTTATTAAATTTGCCTTTTTCAATTGCACAGGGCTGGCTACTGGCCATACCAAGAAAAGAGTCATCTGGCCTCAGGAGAGTCCAGGAGACAGTCCCACTGTAAAGGAGAACTGACCAAATGGGGAATGGTAAGCAGGGAAAACAGGAAGGTTAGCCTTTTCTGTGATTTGGTTAGAAGAGATGAAAATGATCAGCCCGTTGCTATTAAGAGAAAGAAGGGGTAGGCCCACCAGCAGGGACTGAGATATGAGACAGAAGAATCATCCCGCCGTGAGAAGAGACGGCCAGTTGCCTCTGTAGTTCTGGTTCATGTGTGTCCTTAAATAAATCCTATCTTTTAAGGAGCCTAATTAAGAAGCCAACCTTGCATAACAGGGTTAAAAATAAAGCCGCAAGGAGCAGGGACCACACAAGTCTGATGAGTTCTGCGAACGGCTGCGCTGTGAACCTAGTTCTCCATGCGGGTTCACCTCCTGTGGGAACTTGGACCATCTTTCATCACCTTTGCGGCAATCTACTGCAACTCCTAGGCCGTATGCAAACCTAACACACCTGACCTGAGTTTTGAATACACAGCAACAGTGAGGCAGTGTCTCCTTTAGATAATTGTTTCCGATCTTTGAAGAGTAAGTAGCGAAGCTGCTGAGTGCTTATCTCAAATCGTTGTCTCTCACATTAGATACAAAAAGTATTTGGAAAATAGCACCACAGAAAAGCCCTCCTTCCTTCAGCACGACACAGATGTGGGCTGTTGTTAGCTAAACCCTGATGCGGGTGTACACAGTCCACTGAACTGACAGCCCTGGCAAGGCTAACAGGGACCTGGAGCCTTTGGGCTTTGCCTGCAAAGTGATACATCCGTAGTATCCCGAAGAGAGGTGAAGAAACGTAGAGGCTCTCAGATTTCTTTCTTCTTTGTTCCTTTCTCCTTCCTGTTGGATGTTGGGAGGGGCCGACCAGCCCCCAGGGATTAAGACATTCAAAGTAGCCAGTAATTTCCATAATAGGATTCAGTGATCAGACTCAAAAGCAAAGAACGACTAATAGGAAAGGATAAGAAGGATGGATGGTTGTGACAGAGTTGGGCTCTGTGAGCTGGGAAGTAGTTCTGAAGAGAGCATTCTGTGAGCCCTTAAGATGTACACAGATACTAGATATTATTTAAAAGTGAGGAAGTCTCCATGGGTTAATGTCTTCAGGGGATAATTTCTAAACCATGATGGGCTACAAGATTAAAGAACAAAAAGACATTTCAAAAGTGAGAAAAATGGAAGTGGGATAAAAATTCAGTGTTCAGCTGTTGGAAGAAATTTTCGGAAGAGCAAATGGAGCTCTGAGAACAGGCAGGAAGAACCTGAGGCCAGATTCGTTGCTAAGCTTGACTTTAAATGAATCAGTGTTGTGCAGGGTCATGTTTACAATTTTTTCTGAAAAAGGTATTAGCTTACTTCTTTCATGGAAGAAATACTAAATAAGGAGTTTGGGTTGAAAATCAATCTCTGTCTTCCTCTGTCTCTGTCTGTCTGTCTGTCTCTCTTCCTTCCTAATATATATCTTAATCCATCTCAGACTCACTGCATGTCCTCTTAACCATATTTCTATATGTATTTTTATGTTTTAGGTAGTGATGTAATAACACTAATGATTCCAGGGTGGAGGTTAAAAACAGGTTAGGGCGTCAAACCAACCAAGTTTCAATTCTCCATCTGTTCATCTCTGTTAAGTCACTTAAACTTTTGAGCCTGGGTTCTTTTTTTTTTTTTTTGCGGTACGCGGGCCTCTCACTGCTATGGCCCCTCCCGTTGCGGAGCACAGGCTCCGGACGCGCAGGCTCAGCGGCCATGGCTCACGGGCCCAGCCGCTCCGCGGCATGTGGGATCTGGGATCTTCCCGGACCGGGGCACGAACCCGTGTCCCCTGCATCTGCAGGCGGACTCTCAACCACTGCGCCACCAGGGAAGCCCGGTTCTTTTTCTTTTAAGACAATTTTCTTAGAGCACTTTTGTTTACAACAAAATTAAGAAGGAGGTACAGAGATTTTCCATATACACTGCCCCATACATGCTTAACATCTCCGTTATCAATATCACTCATCAGGATAGGGTATAGTTTTTTGCCAAGGATGAACCTGCATTGACATATCATAATCACTCAAAGCCCAGAGCTTACATCACAGTTCACGCTTGGCGTTGTACATTCTGTGAGTATGGACAAAATTAGAATGACCTATATACATCACTATAATCATAGCGAATAGTTTCACTGCCCTGAAAGTCCCCTGTGCTCTATCTATTCATCTCCCCTTCCCTAGCTCCTGGTAACCACCAATCTTTTTGTCACCACAATTCTGACTTCCCCAGAATGTCATACAAGTTGGAAACATACAGTAGGGTAGCCTTTTCAGATTGGCTTCGTTCACTAAGTATAATATGCATTTAAGGTTCCTCCATGTCTTTGAATGGCTGGATACCTCATTTCTTATTAGTGCTGAATGATATTCCATTGTCTGTGTATACTGTACTTTATTCATCCAATCATCTATTGAAGGACTTCTTGGCTCCTTCCAAGTTTTGGCAAATATGAATAAAGCCGCTATAAACATCTTTGTGCAGGTTTTTGTGTGGACATAACTTGGCAGGATTACCATAATATAACATACACACATATTCACACATACATACATATACATACATATACACACAAATGTGTGTGTAGCGTAGTGTGTGTGTATGTGTGTGTGTTTTTTTGTAGGTAGGTAAGAAATAGTGCCGATGAGGTGAAGTAGAAAAGAAAAGCAAGGTTACTTTTTAATAGAAGTGCCTAAGCATTCTAATGTGATCTTATGTATATATTTTAAAGAAAAACTAAAAACGAAAACAAAAAATAGAGAAATGTACAGAAATATTATGACACACCAGCTTACACCTAAATCTCACTACTCAGATTTAGAAAGTTTTTTTTTATTTTCTAAATTGGCTTTACATTTAAAATATGTGTGTGTGCGCGCGTGCGCGCATCAATACCAGAAATAAAACATTTGAAAATAGTGGATATTAGTAGTAGTACCCTTTTTAAACTGACTTATCGGTCTTTATACTGAGTACTAATCTCTTATTGGTTCTAGATTATGGTTTAATGTGGTTATACCATCTCTTGTTTGTTTTGAAATAACCACATTTATTAAGCTTTTTTTTTTTAATGCTTTAAGTCTTTGATTAAAATTGTGTTTGGTATAGTTTATGCAATTCCAGTGGCTCTCAAAATTTAGCATGCGTAATAATCATTTAGGGAGTTACTTAAAAGTACAGATTTCCTGGCCTCTCTTAAAGATTCAGGGGTTCTAAGGTAGGACATGAGCAAAGTAAGTTCTTTAAAGAAAAGATTCTCATGCAAGGGGACTGACAAATACACTTTGGGAGATACTCCAGTGCCCCGTATAGGAATTATCCTTGGTCAGAAAACCAGAAGACTGCCCTCCACAGAATCATTTTTCTTTTTTTATTCTTTTGGAAATTCTTGTCTGAAGCAGCTGTGAATCTGGGGACACGCATAGAGATGCATGTTCAGAGTCACTCTGCTAGTGATACGGGACCTCTGTCTCTTTTCAGTCCTTCCCAGTGTTCCTGGAATAACCAGGCTAACACCCTCGGTGAAAGTACAATCCACGCTGAAACCAAAAGTGTAGACCATGAAAAAAATTCCTGCTAAGGTATATTTCCATTTTTTATTCCTGAGTTCTAGTGATTGTTTTAAAACGATTCCTCCAAACAACTATTGTGAAATGAAAGTAAGTAGAGCATGGTGTGTTTAAAATATAGGTTTTTAATGAAAATAAGGTAAGGGATAAAGAAAAGTTGTAGAACACTGTGAAAATCTGAGGCATCAGGAAAGATTTCTTTTTTTCTAACTTTAAGGAATTTAAGAGAGATTGGACCTAGGCATTTTTCTTGTTCTCAGCCAGATTTATTTCCCTTTCGTATTTATGAGCGATATCAAGTGTTTTAATGTTGTGGATTTGTCCTGAATCCATTAATAAAGTGGCTTCCTGTCTCAGCTTAGGTAAGCTATTCACCTAATTTAGGAAATAACTGATCCATGTTTTGAGACAAAGCTCTTTTGTTTAAAGGACCTTAAGATTAGAATGACAACCAAGGGACATTTGACCCAGATCACAGAAAGTCCTGAGAATGGATTTTCTCTGTTTAGCACATGGCTGCAGTTGAAAACATTAAAGCAGAAGAGAAATGTCCAGGAGGAAAGCTCTCACGGACCATAGCAGAAGTAGCAGAACTGATATATTCTTTCCAACAGCCTTTGTTGACACTCCTCAAAGGAATAGATGAATTCTAGTTAGGTGTTTTGGTGAGTTTCATTAGGAAGTTGACTCAGGTCTGTATTGCTTGTAGAAGCCAGACAGAGGGCAGGAGTCCTACTCACAAATCTTTAGCAAGTGTTGAAAGCTGAGTCATGTCAGACGTGTAAACCCTGTTGCAACAAACAGCACGCGTTTGCTTCTTTTGGACAGATACAGACAGAAAAATTTAGACGTAAACTGAATATCAAAACGGAGGCTGAATGAAATGAATGAAAAGCATGGTGTGGGACACTTAAAAATCTCCCTTTCTGCCCCTTAGGGGTCCCACTCTACCTGAAAGATTCCCTATTCTTCCCCTCGCCACACCCCACCAGCCTCACTCTCATCCATCAGAAGGAATCAACAGGAAACATCAGGACCACATCCGAACTCAAAGGGCAAATTATATGATGCATACTCCTTGGAGAAAGGTGTACCCTAAACTCTAAGACGAGCGTTACCTTTGTACTGAGAATGGTTAAAATGGTCTAAAAATGAGCAATGTTTAAAGAGATATCACCTATCTTTGCTGAATTTCAAGCTGCTGTTAAAGATAATATGAATGTGTTTTGGAAAGTCAGCGTGATTCAAGTGAGTAACGAAAGTAGCTTAAATGAGCCACATCACAGCATCTCAAGGGCCTCAAAAATACATGCATAGGTTTGTCAAGAGCCTTTATAAAACATATAATTTCTGTTTAATAACTCATTGGTTGGCAGAAAATTCTTCAGTGATTGTCTTTTTCCACGAACACAGAGAGCCAGGGTGTTAAATGAAGAGTAAAATTTAGGGGCGGAGACTTCGATCTGGCCAGCCTGGACCATACACCATCATGAATGGCACGTGTCTCATCTCGCTCCTGACAGAGGTCAGTAAACATCTGACTGGTGGAACTGGTGAGGACCTGAATGGTAAATATTTTACAAGGGGAAATGGGAACTCCTCTTTGCTCTGTCCTTCCCTTACATTAAACATAATAATTTATATTAACTGGGAACCAGTAATTCTCTATTTACCCCGTCAATAATTAGTCATCAGTTTGAATCCTAAATCCTGCTTATATCACAAATAGGACACACTTTTCTTTCTTTCTCTCTCTCTTTTTTTTTTTTTTTGGCCAGATTGGGATAAATTTACAAATTGGCTAATGGAGGATTCAGCCCTCAACTGAGGAAAATTGGAAGCCTTAGGTTATATATGGTGCACATGGATAATTCATTCTCTGATAACAAGGGCATCGACAGAGTAATCTTTTTTCCTCTTCTCCTTCCCATCAAACTCCATCTTTCTTTAAGTGACGGAACAAGCGAGACCCCAGGCTGGGCTGTGGATTCCCTGCTACCCAGCTTTTAGAGTACTTGGTGGCTTGCCTCTGAGGGGCAACAGCTGGTTTTCATTATGCGTCAGATTATGATACACACCAAAAAGAAAATGGCCAAAATGAATATAAAAAGGAGCTCCGGTAATACTGTGGTTTGTTCCTGGGGGTGTCAAGGTGAAGAATCCATCCTGTCCTTCAGACCACTGTAAACTTAATCCGTTTCATCATACACAGGAGTGAAATTCAGCAGTGTTTTCTTAAGAATCTCTGTCGCTTTTATTTACTGTGGGAGAGGCCCCTTGGTCTTTCTTTCTTCTTCCTTTGCTGTAACACTAATGCACTTTATATGTCCTTTAATCTCAGTTCCAGTTCTGTCAATATTTGAGCTTATCTTAAAACGAAGAGCTCCAAAGGAGGGTCAAAGAAAGTAAATTCTCACTCCGGAAGGCAAATAACAATTATTTCATTAAACATCCAAATCACAAAGCACCCCTTGGACCACATTTTGACATAAACAAGAGGGTGCAGTTTCCCCCAAATCCCTCCTTTTTTGATGAACATTTAAAAAGTCCCAAGTTTTCTAATAGGGGGCTAATTTTCTGAAAATGTATCGTTCTACTAACAAATTCAGTGACAAATAACTGTAAGATCTCTGTGTGCGTCTCTATCTTTGGAATGTCTATTCCTGATGATGAGAGATGGGTAGTAGGGACCCAGGTATTGATCCCAGGTTGGTCCTCTGTACTTCCCTAATAAAACACCCCTGGAAAGAGAAGCTCATCAATTCACATCTTTCACAGAAGCCAAGCAATTCATATCGCCCTTTGGTCCTTCTCACTGTGATGCAGACAGAAATACAGACTCAAGCTTAGTCCACAATTATGCATTCCGCCAGAGCCGTCATTGTTGTTCAGCCTGTTTAAACAGCTATTTTTTTTCCCCATGAGCTTCTACTTTCATAAACTCTGAAGACTGTGTTCTCGTAATAAAAGTGAACTCAACCTCAACCAAAGCGTTGGATTAAGACACACTTTTGGTTCACCTACTGTAGCTTTTCAAACAATAGGCGGGTGACCAGGTATGGCAGGTAGGTGTTTGCTGTTAAGTGGGGCTTTCACACTCTCTGTAGGGCAGGAAAATACACACACACACACACACACACACACATACACACACACACACAGACAAACATGTACACAAACATATACTATTAAAAATGGAGGTACCAGAAGGTTTTTCACACTCTCCCTTCCTTCTGGGTTCCAGCAGGAGAGTGAAGAGATGCAAACATTCTTTTAGCATAATAACTTAGGGGATTGTTCATACAGACAGTGTGAAAATTCAGTTGGTTTGCAGATTCCACACTTTGAGGGCAGATTCCACACACTGTCTCTTTTCTTTTTTCCTTCTTTTGACTTTTACGCCATTGGGGACTCTGGCTCCATCCTGCTGGGAAGCAATTAGTGCTGAAGGCATGACAACCAGCACAGAAGTGGCAAAAGGGCCATAAGAGTGGGGAGCAAAAAGGAAAAGGAAAAAGAAGGAGGGGGCCATGGGGAGCTAAATAACGGAACCTGGAAGTAGGGGCGGCTTCCTCTGGGTGATGCTAATGGGATAGCTCTATGGGGACACCAAAGGTCAAGTACTACTAAGAGCTTGAATTTGCAAAGAAACTAAAAATGTCAAAACTAGTGGAAAAGGAGAGAGTACCGTCCAGTAGAACTTTCTGCAATGGGCAATATCCTATAATCCACACTGTCCCAAGTAGCGGCCATTAGCCACCAGTGGCTGGTGAGCACATTCAATGTGGCTGAGCAATTTTGGGGTGAAACCGAGTGTTTTATTTAATTAATTTCATGTAACTTGAGTAGCCATATGTGGCCGGTGACCACCATACTGGGCAGTGCAAGGGTAGAACAACCACTCAAGGGACCCATCTCTTCTTGTGAACCTTCTAGCAAGTTGATACCAAGACATGAATCCCAAAGAAAGGATTGTTTTATATATTATTATGGAGACTTCGTAAGCACCTGGCTAATATAAAGAGCATTTGTGAGATGGGTTTCTCTTCTAGTCTACGTAGGCCTGGATATATTAATAAATGTAGGTACGCAAACAAAATGGTATCAGAGCTATCCCAGCAGAAGGCATGGTGAGCAAAGGGTATGGAATCAGATGTAACTGACCTTCCATCCTAATCTCACCACTTTTTGTTCTGTGACCTTGGGCAAGACACTGAATCTATATCATCCTTTCATTTTTCATTTGCCAAGACGGAATTAATATGCCCCTATTCCTTTGAGTGTTATGATGATTAAATGAAGTGAGTTTACCAAACATTATAATACCTATTTTTCCCCTTTTGGCTACTTCTGGTGTTTAACCATAGACAATTTATCCCAGGGTCATTAGAGATTTAATATAATAATAATAATGATAATTACAATAACTAGAACAACAATGACAGTAAATTCAGTTAGCAATTCATTTTATTATATCTTGTTTGCACCAGCTAATTAGCTTTGCTGTAACAAAACCCTCAAAATATAACGGTTTAAGGAAGAAATTTATTTCTTTCCCATATTCCTGCCCTGAGTTGAGCAATTCAGGTTGCTGGGGTAGCTCAGCTGCATGACACCCTTCAAGCTCTCCATTTGCTTCCTGTCTTGTTCCCCACGATCCCCTAGAGCAGGCAAACTGCAACTCAAAGCTCAAACACAACCTACTGTCTGTTTCTGTATATAAAGTTTCACTGGAACACAAACACATCCGTTTGCGTCTGTGTTATCTATGGCTGTTTTGAGGCTGCAAGGGCAGAGCTGAGTATTTCAGCGACCTCATGACTACCGAGTCTGAAATATTTATTATCTGACCCCTTAGAGAAAAAGTTGGCAAGCCCTTGCCCTAGAGTTCTGTGGTCATCGGCATGCCCAAAGCTGGAGCACAGACTCGCCCACGTGCCACGGAGGGCACAAGGCAGCAGTCTTTTTAGGAGAGGCAGAAGTTACACACGTAACTTATTTTTCCCTATTTCATTCGTTTTTTTTTTATTCATTCAACAAATATTGGAACACCAATTTGTGCCAGCCGCAACTTCAGCTACTTGAAAATCTCACTGGTGAAAATTAGGTCACATGGCAACCTCCAACCACTAGAAGGTTCAGGAAAAAAAAAAAAAGTGACTCCAGGTGAGGCTATGCGGCCAGCTTAAGTTCATTATTATTATTTTTTCTATGTTTTGGACACACTGCATAGCACGTGGGATCTTAGTTCCCCAACCAGGGATGGAACGCGTGCCCCCTAGAGTGGAAGAGCGGTGTCTTAACCACTGGACGGTCAGGGAAGTCCCGTAAGTTCATTATTATTAACTGTCCACTTTGCAACTATAAAGTGTTACCTGGCAATGAGATCATGTGATTAAGGAAAAAAATAGGGAATAGCTAGCCCTGGAGAAGAACGAGGATAGAAAACAAGACATCAAAAAGAATATTTTCATGGGATTAAGGTTCCATAATAGAAGATTGGGCTTCTTAAGTAATAAGTGTTTATCAAGCTTCTGCTATATTCCCAGCTTTGGGAATATAGTGACGAAAAAGCCATGTGGCCTCTATGGATTTTGAAATACAGCAACCTAGTTAATATCTGAGAATATAGTGTGATGTCCGTGTTTTTTCTAAGACCCTTACTTCATACAGGGAAGAGCACTTACTGTTCCTTCCCCAACTGAGCAATAAGTTCCCTCCTGAGTAAGAACCTGATTTTATATAAAGACAAACTAATATCTGCTTCATCAGCTGCTTTTCTCTTAAGTCTGAACTACACATTTATTCTTTCAAAGGCAAGAAATAAAATCCCAAACACAGATAATGGTCTACATGTGATTTCCCATAAAGAACTTATAAACTAATTAATATTTTGGAAACAGTATATCTTATATACTGTTCCAGAGCAGCAGTCCACTGAATTTATAATGTTGTAAGGATATGGCCATTGACTGACTAGTTTGTGGCTAATATTGTTATAATTACAGTAGAAACAGAATATACCAAAACAACTGACATGGACCAAGTGTTTTCATTTACAAGTCAATTTTATAAAAAGTATCTGATTTGATCCTCACAGGAAGCACATGATATAGATATGATTTAATAGATTAAGGAGATAGGAAATGAAGACGGAAATCTGAAATCTGATCTCTTAATTCTGCCCTTGACATGCATCTAATTTGTTTGAAAAATGAAAACTAACAAGGATGAAGCCTAAGAAGGGGATTGGGTATAAATTTAGATCTGGCTACAATAGAATTTGTTACAATTTGGATAGAAGTCTACAATATAGGACTTCCCTGGTGGCGCAGAGGTTAAGAATCCTCCTGCCACTGCAGGGGACACGGGTTCGAGCCCTGGTCCAGGAAGATCCCACATGCCGCAGAGCAATGAAGCCCGTGCGCCACAACTACTGAGCCTGCGCTCTAGAGCCTGCGAGCCACAACTACTGAGCCCGCATGCTGCAACTACTGAAGCCCATGTGCCTAGAGCCCATGCTCCACAACAAGCGAAGCCACTGCAACGAGAAGCCCATGCACCGCAACGAAGACCCAACACAGCCAAAAATAAATAAATTTATAAAAAAGAAAGAAGTCTATAATATATAATAAAATAGAACAGAAGAGAATGAGGAAAGCCAGGACTCTGAATGAAGCATGTGCTCATTTAACTTCTGGGTGTCCAGTGAATCATGATATCTGGAAATGGGACCCAAGACACTGGCCATTTAATGAACCACCAAGGTGATTTTGATCAATAGTCAAATTGCAGGGCTATAATCTAAGAGGCTTCTGGAGTCCTGGGTTAAAGTAAAAAGGATATGACACGGATCCTGGCACTTGGAATGGAAAAGAGAAAGGTTTGTGAACATTATTTCATTTATTTATGAACAAATATTTACTAAACGTGTATGATATGCCAGGCCCTGTGCTAGGTGCTGGGAGACAATGGGGAACAAAAGAATTGAAGCTTTTCTACTCCTGAAGTTTACACTCAAGATAAACATGTCGAAAGAAGCAAAGAGAGCCATGATGACAGACTGGACCAGAACAGTAAAACAGCGGAATTGTTTCTGAATGGCTCTAAAATGTCTAATACTGAATACTAGGGAAAGCGTGCTTTCCTTTAAAAGGAGGAATCAAGAAATGTAATTATGATGCTAAGAAATATGTTCCTTTCAATTTTGTGCAGAGTGGGTTTCAGCTGATATAAGGAGATGTTAGATTTAGGATAATCTCTGAAAAAGTAAGAAAGGAAGACAAGGGCATGGGTTGGGTACAGGCCTGGGAAGGCAGATGCTCTGAAGAACAACAGTTGAAACCATGCAAGTGAATGAATGGATCTGGAAAGTGACGCTGTAAAGAGAAGAAGACTGATGATACAATTGTTGGCTTTCATACTCAGAGATAAGAAGAGAAAGAAAGAAAGAAAGAAAGAGAAAGAAAGAAAGAAAGGAAGGAAGGAAGGAAGAGAGAGAGGGAGGGAGGGAGGGAGGAAAGAGAGAGAGAGAAAGAGAGAAAGAGAGAAAGAAAGGAAGAAAGAAAGAAGAAAGAAAGGAAGGAAGGAAGGAAGGAAGGAAGGAAGGAAGGAAGGAAGGAGAAGCGGTAATATTATGCAAAGACAGAAACAAGGATAATAGCAGAATGAGAGCAGAAAGGGCAGAATTAGGAAACTGCATAGCTGGAAACCATGAAGGAAGAATTTCAAGGATGGAGTTGAGGTCATAGAGAGCCAACAAGCATAAGGACTGGGGAGGGTCATTTGAGTAAGTCAAACTTAACATGTGTGATTGCAGATCTAGGAATGTGATGGGAAATGGAAGGGAGATTTCAGAGTACGTCATGGTGAATAGGCAGATAAAATTTAGGGGCAGCAGATCCAGGCTGGCCAGTGAAGAATAAAAATTAAAAGTTGCTCAAAGACCTATTAGGTTAAAGTTAAGAGGCCGTAGAAGACCTGAGCATTACTGAAAAATAGAAACAAAAAAAAGTCCATTTAGAGGAAGTAATAGAAAATTATAGAAAAAGAGTGGACAATTCTATAAATGGGGAAGAAATGGGTCCAGTGGAGCCTTAACAATTAGGAATATCATGGCATTTCAAGTCGTTTTATTCTAAAAATAGATCACCTAGATCTATTCAAACACAATTGTTAACAGTTTTACTTTCATTTACTTGTTTTAGCTTCTGAACTGGGAAGGAGGTCAGCTTTCAGACCACTAGGCACTGCAATGACATCACCAAGGTAAAATCTTCCAGGCTATGTAAATGTGCTTATCTGTGGTTTCCCCAGGTGGCCATCTAACCCCCTCAGTATTTTTTCCACCAGGTGGCAATGCCCCCTTACTGTTGAAGAACTGAAAACAGCATGATGTTCTCAGTGAATAATCTGGATTTCTGAAAGGACGTTCTGACAACTGTCTTTGTTTAGAAAGGTGACATTTTCATCAGAGTTGCCTCCTGGAAGATCCATTACAGATTCCCAGACTGCTGGTTATATACAACCTGAACAGAGAGGGAGGGGGACAGAGTGCTTCATGTCAAAAGAAGGTCACCTAATGTCTTGAGCTAACAGTGAGTTCATCTAGAAGGAAGGAAAAAAACTTTTCATCATCTGGAATCTGGGGAGCATTTGGGGAAAATAATAGAATTTCTGAGATAGTCTTCAGAAAGAAAGAATGACTGAAATAAGAAAGAACACGAAATGAGGGAGGAAGGGAAAGATCAAGGGATTCATAAACATTTCTAAATTAGTAAAATCAATATATGTTTAATAAATGGATGAAAGGAGAGTGAAAAGAGACCCATATACAACCTGTTAGTATCCAGTCCTCCAGAAGTTGCTGAAAGCATGAAAGGAAACATTATTTAAAACTCAAGTTTAGAGTACAGAGCAGGACAAGGGTCCGCAAACTATGGTCCGTGGCCCAAATCTGGCCTCCTACTCATTTTCTCAAAGTTTTGTTGGACCAGCCGCTCTTATTCATTTGCATACTGTCTCTGGCAGCTTCTACGCCTTATAACAGCAGAAGCATGCATTTGCAACAGAGACCATCTAACGGGCAAACCCTAAAATACTATTTGGCCCTCTACAGTAAAGTCTGCCGATCCCTGGAGTAGTGTTTAAAAGCATGAGTTTTGGAACCAGAGAAATCTCAGTCCCAGTTTTAATCCTTAAGAGCTGCCTGACCCTGAACAAATTTTAAGGATTAAAGCAAGTTCTGAAAACACTTTGCACACCGCTTGTACCTAGAAATCACGTTACCCATCACTGTCTTTCCCTCATAAACTAAATGAGAAGCTGAGATAATTTCCTCAACCCCACCAGGCTTTAAACACCAAAACCAAAATCCTTTGTCATTTACAGAGCCATGAAACAAACTACCTCTCTTTCATTCTCATGAGAGTGTTTTCTCCAAGTAACCCCTCTCTGTTTAAAGGCCTGGGGCCTGAATCTTCCAAACGCAACAGTAATGAAAAGTTGAGAGGCTGCGGGGCATGTGTCTGGAGGGGACCCTGCGTGCTTCTGACACTGGCTATCCCAGGTCTAACTCTTGCTTACAGAGCCTGTAAAGACGGTCTGGATGTTTCTCGTTCTAGCGTCTAACGAATCCAGTGCTTAGCTGCCAGTCAAGGCCTTTGGCAAACGCCTGTAGGAGAAACGTCTGAATGTAAACTGTGAATCACTGGAAATGGGAACTCTGTCAAAATAAGGGAATTAAGTTTTCATTAAAGGTGTGGTAGCTTAATTTTCTGTGCCAGCCCATAATGATCAGGGCTGGCACTAAATGCTCAACTGGTGCAAACCCACCCAAACTTGGCAGAATAAATGACCCCAACCAACCCAGCCACTTGGCTTTCTCCCTGGGTTAAATGCGCTTAAATTAGTAAAAATTGCGTTTGGACGGTGGGCCTTTCTTGTCTTCTAGATTGGAGCTGTGTTGTATCAACACCATAAGGACAAAAAGCGGAGAAGACTCTGCTCGTGGGCTGGTGTGCTTGAACTCTTCGGGTGAGAAAAGTTGCCACCAGAGTTGCAGGGTCTTTGGGACCACATTGGCCATGGCACAGAGTCAGTGGGAGTGGGCAGAATGTGACAGTGGCCCACCCTCAGACACACAGACCTTAAAAGTGAAGTGAGGTTCTCGTGGGCACGTGGCAATGCATCAAAACACAACGTAGGGCTTCCCTGGTGGCGCAGTGGTTAAGAATCCGCCTGCCAATGCAGGAAACACGGGTTCGAGCCCTGGTCCGGGAAGATCCCACATGCCACGGAGCAACTGAGCCCGTGCGCCACAACTCCTGAGCCTGCGCTCTAGAGCCCGCGAGCCACAACTACTGAAGCCCGCGCGCCTAGAGCCCGTGCTCTGCAACAAGAGAAGCCACCGCAATGAGAAGCCTGCGCACCGCAACGAAGAGTAGCCCCTGCTCACCGCAGCTAGAGAGAGCCCGCGCACAGCAACAAAGACCCAATGCTGCCAAAAATAAATTTAAAATTTATTAGAAAAACCCCACAATGTATTTGCTACTTTCTGTGAGGAGCAGAGATGTTCCTAGTAATAGCAAGGGAAGCTGTATCTGGTTCAATTGATACTTTCTTAAATCATTCAATATGTCTGAAGCCTATTCTACACATATGATGTACACAGATGAATTTATTCACCGGAGATTCACCGAGAGCTTTTCTAAGTGCCCTGGGTAGAAGATGAGTTCTATGAGTTCTGCCCTCACAGAACTTAGGTTCAGGTACAAGAGATAGGCTTCAGTACAAAGAGTTATAATATCGTTCAAATAATGGTAACTGCAGGATGAAGGCTGGGTACTAGGTAAGCAGAGAAAGGAGTTAAAGCAATTAAGTAATGCTTCACCAAATAGTGATGTTGGATCTGGACCATGAAAGGTATAGCAATGGTGAAATGTAGTATTACTCCCATGTCCTCTGTCCTCCTTTATATTTTACAAGAAGAGAACTGAAGAGTTACTAAAAAATAATAACAGCTACAGATACATATTCTTCTCTCCTTTTCTTAGCCCTGTTGGATATCCTTAAAATCCAGATGAAACAAGTGGACTTTTGGAAAAGAACTTTTCAGGAAAATGGCGTACCTATGTTTTCACGACATGCAAATTATTTCTTTGAAATTTCTGTCTGTCAGGCATAAATGGACAAGAGGAAACATGATGTAAATCCTCTGATACCAATCATCTGCACAGTTACACTGGGGTATTTACAGAGCTGGCAGCCCTTTTATTAAAAGAAAAAGGGATTGGGAAGTGACCACTGACCACACTTAGTTAGGGAAAAAAGGCATAATTGGGATTAATTTTTTCAACGTATGTTTTATTGTTTGCTTATTTATTTTTTGTCATAAAATCTTCATGGTTAAATTAATTGAGGTATCTATAGCAACTGATGGTCATTTTGTCTTTCACAAGAGAGCTGGCCTAAATAATATTTCCTAACCATTGTTAAGTCAGAATGAGTTGTAAAAGGTTATGTTTTAGGTAATCTAATAAACATTTATTGAGCACCTGTAATGTGTAATGTAACAGGCAATGGATACAAGAGAAACAATTATGATCACGACAGACACAAACCATTACCTTCTTCATCTGATGCAAGAAACAGACATTTTATGGTCAGAGTGATGATTTTTAAAAAGTAAAAGCCAAAAAGATTTTCAACTAGGATGTGAAAGAGGAAGAAAATTACAATTGAATGGAAAGTGGGAATGTGGCTGAGAATGGAAAGAGCAGAAAGGATATCTAATTAATAGAGAATTGGCTTAAATTTTATTGGCAGGGAGAATTTTTCATGCTTTTACTATAGCCTTCGGGCTTTGGCTTAACTAAAGGATTCACACCAAAGTACTTGCATTTTAAGAGGAAAAAATATATAACAAAATGAGTTAATATGGGAAATATTAACTGTTATTAATATTAAATATGAATATGGTGAGAGGAGGCTAAAAAAAAAACAACCCTTAATCATAAAAAATGGGAAAAGAAAAAGGATGATTGTTTTAAAAATATAAAAAGTTAAAAATCCTTTCTATAAAGTTTTCCCTACCATAGAAATTTCAGCCTCACATAATGGGAGCCTACTTTCCCCCAACTCCGTTCACGCCTCCCCCCAACATCTTCTGTCGCCTGAGTTCTGCACTGGACTCTCATTCTTTGGATACAGCAGAAAATGTTGACTACTTCCACTTTTGGAGGTGTTAATGCATTTTCTTGGATAATATTTATAGAGAAAACTCAAGGAGAAAAATTTGTTAATCAAAATACGAAAGCTATTTCTGGAGTTAATTCTTAGTAGCCTTTCTAGTTGTAACCTGTGGCTATTTAAGGGGAAAAACTGTGCCCTTTTCCAGCTTCTACATTCACAGTGTGAGATGCCAGGCCCTGCATACATGGGAGTAGATATGAGAAGTCTCGCATAGGCTCTGATTCCTACAAAGGTCAGAGGTTTGCTGTAAAGTAGAATTTAGGAAGCATTTTTTAAAAGTGTAATAATGTTAAAATCCTGTGAAAGGTGTAATATTTAGACTTCATAGAGGTCTTCCTTCAAGGTTTACCCACTTAAGATTTATGTCATTATGTGGCAAATAGGAAACGGAGTTGTCGCTTTTTTGGTTGGTTGTTTCTCCTTCAGTGTTATTGCCAGGCAAACTTTATGGCATTGGAGATAGTAATAATATCAACAAATAACAATACTTATTTTGTGTTTCTTTACTAATTATCCACTGAGAAAATCAAAACCTTTACCAAATTTTCTCAGAGAAACTTCCAAACCTTCAGTGAGAGGAATATCGGGTATTCTTATCTTCTACGGGTCATAAAAAGAATTGCATTTGCTGAATATGGGCAAGATGTGGTTCTAAGACCTTTACAGCAGCTCAGGCTCCAGGAGCACCACACGGGGTCATTGTGCCTGATTATCTCTATAGACAGAAGCAGAAGCTAAGATGAGAAGCAGTTAAATAATGCGGTCCAAGTGCCCAGCTGGTTAGTACTGGAGCCCAAATCCCAGCCCAGGCAGTTTAATTCTTGTGCATTGAAGCATAAGAACACGCTGTAGAAATAGGTCAACACACACTTAACAGTGACATCATGACCTGGGGTCCTGTGCTGCTTCTTTCTTTTCCTTTTTCCTTAGTATAAGAGGAAAATAACACTCAGTGCAAAACCCCAGAAAACGTAAGAAAATCATAGGAGTACACGTCGGCACTACCTAAATGACCAGTGATTGTACAACCTCTTAACATGTTAGACTGCTGGGTGTCATTTAGTTTTTTAATATATAAATGTATTAACGATATTACCATCTTATTGTAGCCTTCCTTTTTATTTATCAACATATTCTCAACACAGTCTTATGACTATAAATGTTCTTCTAAATCAGAGATAGGCAATCTCTTGTCCACAGGCCACATGTGGCCTGTCATCTTTTCTGTAAATAAGGTTTTATTGCAACGCAGCCATGCCTCTCTGTTTACATGTTGTCTATGGCTGCTTTCACGAACTACATTGGCAGAGTTCATAATTGCAACAGAGACTCTGTGACCCACAGACACCAAAATATTTACTATCTTGCCAACTCCTGATCTACTTCTTGATTTCCAGTAGCTATTCTAATATGGTTATAACAAAATTCCACAGTAGTATTTAAGTAAATAGGGGTGTGGCATACTTTTAATGCTTTCATGGAATAACAAAACTTCCTGCTGTTTGGGACAAGAAAAAAAATTGGGCCAATATCTCCTATAACTTAATAAAAATGCATTAAAACACTTATCATGGGTTTCCTAAGAAAAACAATGTATAGGGTGAGAATATGATCTATCAACTCATTTATAAGCCAGACAGGATAACAATAGTTATACCTGGACTGTCCATAGCAAACTGAGTTCTATGCTCACGTCCTACCGTTTAACAATCCAATCATCGTTTTCTCATGTCAACTAAGTCTCCAACTACATTGTTTTCTGGCAATTGCCTTCCAATCTTCTCTTTTCTCACCACTAGCTGCTCCTTCTTTCTTTCTCTGAATAGTCCTCTAGAAGAAAGTAACCTTCATCCCAGGTAACTGGGCACCCATCCTGCCCCTGCCCTTCCTTCAAATGCTCTCCCTGTGCTGCAAGTAGAGAAATCGCATGTGTTTTTACAACTAATCCCTAAGATCTTCATGCCTTCTCTCTTGATTCTTGACAATGTTCTCTGCACAGTTTGTTCACTAGAGAGTACATGAGTTTTATGTGGTGCTAGAGCTATTAAAGTGAACGTTCTGAGAAAGAAGGGGGGAAAAACGTTAAAGAAACAAGGAGTTTCTTTCCCCAAAATGCTCCATGGTGGCTCCAAAAGGGCCCCTGCTCGGAAGTGCTGAACCTTGTGTGTGAACCCTTCAATGGCAAAGAAAAACAGGCCACCCTTATTAGAGATTTTCTACAGCTCGAGATGTAACATCATAGCTAAATTCAGTCGGAGACAGGTCGAGCAACAAAAACCAGGAGCCCAAGCAGTCTAGTCGGCTCTGAAATTTGATTCAGGCCCCAGATTATGAATAGATTTCACTCGTTCGCCAAATGAAAATGTAGATTTTGGCGCCGTCTGAATTTTTTGGCGGGGGAGGGGGTATTCTATATGTGGAGTCCCGGTACACGCTGAAGGGATATGAAAAGGAGCTTTTTATATTCTATAACTACTCAGTGTATGTTAAGGGAAAAAAAATCAGTTAACCCAATAAATGCCAAAAAAAAAAAAAAAATCCAGCCTCTTTTTACTACCTAGAGCATCCAAGCTCTTCTATTCACCTTATTATATAATGCAAGCTTTTCCATTGTTCAGAATGACACAGCACCAACCGTGAATAGCCAAGTAGCTACCCATGTAAACTCATGACTAAACTGCTTACATCTGACCCAGTCCCTTTCTGGAGCAACTGTGATATGGCAAGAGGCTCAAATCCCACAGCAGGTAAATAGCACGTTGTCAGGAAGGATATGGAAATCAAATTTTAATTGTCCTGAGGTTTCTCAGATTCCCCTTCCTCTCCTGGTGAGGGGGGCAATGTGTGCCACTGACACGATGAACTTCAATTTCCTTCTATTTCCTTAGCATTGGCCCTCAGAGCACTATAATTCTAGACTTTGTGATGAGAAAGAAAGATTAAAACAAATGAAAATAAATGATGGAGCAAGGGGGTCCCTTTCTACCACCACCTTGCAACCTGCTTCTCCTCAATCTCCAGTCTTGTACCACTCTGTTTTAATAAAATTTTCCAAATTGTCCTCTGTTAAAACATACTGTTCTAACACCAAAAAGCTAACTATATTGAAAAGCTGCCCTAAGGCTATTCGATGCACACAAAAGAATTCAATAAAAACACATTTGATTAAAAAGGCACCTATTACTAGAAATATCATAAGCAACTTTTGATAACTCTGGTTTTAGCTAAAGCATGGTGCTTCTGGATAGATTGAAAGACTAATATTCAAACAAATCTGCTTCTGTTCCATATGTGTGTTGAGTGAGTCCTGCACTGAAGTTCTGGTGTTTTCAGCAGAAGAATGTAAAGTTTAGTCTGTGCACAACGAGAAGGGAGGACTGTCAGACCCTGCATCTCTAAAGGTTATGTGGTGAGGTGTCGAGAGCCCAAGTTCAAGGCTCTACCACTTGATGGCTGCGTGACCTTGATCAAAGGTCCTAATCTTTCCAAGACACAGGTTCTTCATCTCAACATTAAGGTAATAATACTAATCTAATGAGATTTAAAAACATAGTAGATAATATAAGAAAATTTTCCATTCAAAATACATTCGATGAGTATCATCTATATGTAAGTCACTGAGGGGGGAATAATAAATGGGAAATCGTTTCTACTCAAAAAGAAATGACCCTTCCAGAGCAAGCACACAGCTATAGACGTTTCTGA
The DNA here is from genome assembly GCF_003676395.1 of Aethalodelphis obliquidens. NCBI lineage: Eukaryota > Metazoa > Chordata > Mammalia > Artiodactyla > Delphinidae > Aethalodelphis > Aethalodelphis obliquidens. The sequence continues at coordinate 3,710,075 of NW_020837988.1, forward strand.
ATTTAGTAGAGGCTAGGCAGGGGCAAGGAAACAGAATGGAAGAGGAAAAGTGAGTTTCTTGGGGGTCATGTGGGAAAAGTACAAATAAAAATAATAAATAGTACAAATAAAACGGTGCTTTGCCTTTTAATTCAGCTTTTCTCTTAGGATAGGAACTTTCCTTACCTGATGGCATAGAGCTTTGACTAACATTCACTCTAAAATAAAACCAGGTTATATCGGTACATTCACATGAATTATAAAAATCTAGTTGTCTAATATGTTGTGATGGACTAATTGTATTCCTAAAGCCAGGGATTAAACCAGTTTATATCAGTGTTTACTATGTCACTTGGATAAGCAGTATTTATAGTATTCTATATGGACTAAAAGTGAATTACAGTATCATAGGGTTTTAGTGTTGGAAAAGGCCATGGATTGATCTTGTCCTGCTCTCTATTTTGGCAACAAAGCAATTGTAAACATGGAGATAAAGTGTTGTGCAAAGTAACAAACTCAAGTAACAGGGATAAACCCTATTTGCAGACTTTTGTCTACTCACTCATTTAGCTCATGGCTAAATCCCAAATTCCCTCAAATTCCTATTTATATTATCAAATGTTTCAATAAGATATTTACTCTATAGAAATGCAGCAATATTTTGAATCTTTCTTAAAGTTTTCTTTTGATCTTTAAGTTTAGTTAGAATAAAAACCTCTCAAATCCTCCTTTTCTTTGGCAACTTTAAGTTTTCTGGGTTAAAAAAGTAATTAATTTTTGAAAAAGTTCGAAAGTCACTCTAAATCACCCATTCTTAAGGAAATATATGTAGACAAAATTATGGATAGCATAGGCTACTAAAAGAGATGGCACGCAAAAAGAGGGAAGTAAGAGGAAAATGTCATTAGCTTTTCCTTTATACATCCTTGGTATGTCACTCTTGGTAGGATGCATACTTTTTGCTTATCTAAAAATAAAGGCAAATAATATTTTCAAAGATACAAATTTGAATGGTAAGAAAATTGTGCAGACTTAAAATTGGAGAGTGGTAGTAAATATTTGTCAGAATAAATGTCTCCTGGTTGATGGAATAAGAACGCCAGCAAAATCATATCAATTCTTGAACACACGCGTACGATTCTCCCAAGATTTGTGTGGTGTCTTCAACTCATGAGTGAGCTGGTGAGAGGGGTGGGAAACGAGAATAGAGAAAGTCTAAGGGGCCAGGTGAACACCAAATGCCTTCCGGTAGAAAGAACATGAAACGGTGGAGCATCTCCGAGATGTAGGGTAGAGTGAGTGAGTGAGTGAGTGAGTGAGTGAGTGAGTGTGTGTGTGTGTGTGTGTGTGTGTGTGTGTGTGTGTGTGTGATGCTCCTATACATAATTCTGGATGGGTACTCTTTAAGATAAAGTAGGAGAAACAATTTGGTTTGAGATCTGCCAAACATGTCAGTGGACATTTTAATGGACTTGAGATTTAAAGCTTTCCTATAATGGAAACTAACATTTGGCCAAAGATTTCTTTACCTCCCATAATCACTTAGAAGGAACCAGAGGCTTGTACTTCACAAAGGGTGTATTAACCAGTATTAGATTAATAAAAACAGAAAATTATGTATCTCCTAGCTTCAAGTGAAATGGGAGAGGGGAGAATAGGGCATTTCAAATACAGTACAACCTACTAAATATAATTTTTATCTTATCATCTTAGGGAGACTTTTTCTCTTCATGCTTCACACTTTGAAAGAAGACCTACAGGAACTTTTTTCCCTAAGCCAAAGAGATACATTGATATTGGTTGTATTGCATTAACTGTTTAAACAAGTGGCTTACGTCTTACTTTCTCCCTAAGATATGGATACGTTGGCATTATTCAAACCATCGTAGTAGGCTATGACTGCGGAAATACTGGTTGTCTTCATTAAAATGAATATTTCTTGTTCCCAAACACTCTGTAAGGATCTGACAGTGAGAGAACTATAGGAGTGAGGAATTACTCACTTCCCATGATTCAGTTAATAACGAGACCTGATTCGTATCTAAGATGTTGCCTATTGTTGATGATTTTTTATGGTTTAAATATGTTTCACTTTCTTTTGCAATACGTGCATATGGACAAGGCGAAGTGATCTATGCTAACAGATTGACCCATGTATACAACTCAACGCATTCTGTAGAATAAAGGGAAATTTTTGTAAAAGATATCGAGGTAGGTATTTCACCCATATACATTTTTAAATACCACAAGTCTATAGACCACATGTGTACAGATAGAAAAACAAACATGAAAACTCTAGAGGTATATTTTGATTACAGATGCCAGTTACTTGTGGTTGGCTTTTGCTCTGATTCCGTTCAGGTATGTGATCTAGGAAGCAGTAAAAGGTAGATGTTTAAAAAGTAAAATACAATAAAGAAGAAAATGTAAAAGAACAGCCGGACATGTGCATACGTTCGGTCTATTAGTGGTGACATACTGTGATGAAAGGGTCTAAGTATTTAGGTTATTTCATTAGCAGAGAAAATACACATGTCCTTTTATTTGCTTTCATTTGTGACACCACTGAGATTTTAGCTCAGATATCATTGACATGTAATGGGCACTAAAGTGTTGTTACCAGGGCAACAGCTAGGAAGGTGGTGTTACAATGGCATTGGGAGGGTCTCATTTCCTACAATGAACAGGCACTGACCTTACAAGAACAAATGAAAATTGAAAAGAAAGGCAATCCAGGAATGGAAAATGTGTATAGCTACGTCTTTCTCTGTATTAAGTTCCCAGGATTCTATAATAGATCAAAAAACCTAACTAAGTACAAGGTAAAACTATTCATTGCCTCCTCTTATTTGGTTAATTTGACTGGAAAACTGGGTATAAAATAATTTGTTGGAACAAGCTATATGATATGTTTAATAATAGTGTTAGATAATGCTGACACAGCTAAAGTATGGGTTCAATATGGCACATATCGTTAGGGAGTGAGCATGAATACGTACGCATGTGCATCTTCATACACATACGTGCAAACACTAATGCATTCATATACAGTAAGTTCCCTACATACTAACGAGTTCCGTTCTGAGAGTGCGTTCGTAAGTCCAATTTGTTCATAAGTCCAACAAAGTTACCCTGGGTTCCCAACTAACACAATTCTTCTTATAGTACCTTGAAAAGTACGGTCGTACAGGACAACAGCTGGCATACAGGGGCTGGCACGGAGTGAACAGGCAAGAAGAGTTACTGACTGGAGGAGGGAGAGGAGGTGGGAGACGGTAGAGCCGAAGGATCGCCAGCAACAGGAGACGGAGGGCAAGTGCAATTTCACTCGCGCCTGACGTTGACGGCACAGGTTCTGGTTCCTTGCTGGATTCGATTCTGTCTACCCTCTTGAAAAAATGATCCACTGATGTCTGTGTAGTAGCTCTTTTTTTTCTCGTCGTAGATGACCCGGTAGCACTGGGTTGCATTCTGAATGGCTGCTGCAACCTTCGTGTACCGTTCTACGTTTGGGTCCTGTGCCTCAAAAACTAGCAGTGCCTCCTCAGATAAAGAAAACCCCCTTGCCATTTCCTGCGTCGTGAATCTCTTCACTTCCTCCGTTACTTCTTCTTCCTCTTGTCTCTCTTCATCCCTTCTGTGGGGCTCCAATTCTTGGCGCTTCTTAGCGGTACCAGCTACACCACTGCTGCTTTTACGACTGCTTCCAGACATCCTGGGCTTGAAATAAAGATACTGTACTACTGTGTACTCTATACAGTCCTGTACAAGAAAGTACACAAAGGTGCAACCACTTGTAGAGGCTGCACGCACGTGACAATGTACACCAGACACGTGAACTAACTTACGTGATTGGACATGCGAACGCTCGTTCGCATCTTTGAAAGTTCGCAACCTGAAGGTTTGTATGTAGGGGACTTACTCTAGTCATTTTTGTTTCCTATAACTTGGAAAAAGGAATTAAAAAAAAAAAAAACAGAATTGAATGTTCATTCTGTGCTTTGCTACAGCCATTTTGCTCGTAGTAAACTTACGGCCAAGTTCTCCCAAGAAAAGTCTAATCAAAATGGAGCAAAACAAAGTAAATCTAACTAAATCGACAACTTTAATTGATAAATAATGTAATACAGTTAAGATGAAAGAGTTATTTAAAAGGAAATCATGAATATACTACATTTTATTATGTCCATAAGTATATTTATAAGATGATAAAAGGTCTCATTTGATGAAATCTAAATTCATTCCTTATTTTAAAAAATTATAGAAATATATGATATTTCCTTACCATGATAAAGAACATTTTCCTCAAAACTAAGAGATCAAAAGCAATGGAGGCACTCACACTAAAATCAGCAGGGTAAATCTGGAGACAAATATCACCACTATTATTAAAATTTATGGTGTATATATATATATACACACACACACACAGAGATTTTAAAATGGCCTATAACATATGAAAAGATGTTTAATCTCTTTCATAATTTGTGAAACACATATCTGAAAAAACACTGACATCATCTTTCCCTTAGATTTGTGAAAAGTGAAAAAATTCTGTTTAGTGAGGATGAGGGAAAATAGGCCCTCTCCTACATTGACTGTGGATGTGTAACCTCCCACAAACCTTCCAGAGGGAAATTCAGCAATACCTGTCAAAACTACCCATGCACTCCCTTTTTAACCCAGGAATCTCACTTAGAGAAATTTGTCTTGAAGATCCATCTTCGACAGTATGAAAATACACAAAAATAAAATTATTCATGCATCATTATTTGTAATTGCAAAATGCTGGAAACAAAGGAAATGACTATTTAAGAAAGCAGGTAAATGAATGATGGCACAGTCACACAATGGAATACTATGCAACTGTAAAAAATGATAAGGAAGATCACTATTACGTATAAGATGGAGTGATTTCTGGGATATACTGTTACATGAAAAACATGAATAAATTTTTCTATGTATGTTCATAAAAGAAAGAAGGGGATATAAAAAATACTTATGCATCTTCACATTTGAGAAAAAGAAATCCATGAAGAATAAGCCAGAAACTAACGGTATTGATCATCTAAAGAGGATCGGTGAAAACGGGGTGGAACCTCTGGGGACTGGGAAGACAGCATTAGAGATAAGAAAAAATGATGCTTCTGAGTTTGCTTGTTTTGTGTGTACGTATACAACACACCAACAAACTCGAACAGATTTTTAAGGAAAAACCCCGAATGGAATACAAATAGTGATAAATGAACCCAACTGCATTACTAATGAATAACACAACCAAATTGAATGGGCTGGGGGAGAAAAATTTAAGTAAATTGGTCAAAAGCATTTTACTGTACTGTGAGGCTAAATACTTGTACTATAAGGCTAAAGCCAAAATAAGTCACACAAATATTGTACTCTAGTTAGAAAATAAATTAGCAATACTAAAGCCATTTTATGTGTATCCCGGAATTGAGAGAATGAGTAAATATACTGTGGAAAATGAGAGCCAGGTTTCACATTGCTGGAGAAAGGAGTTATAAATAAGGAAAGTGGGAAGACTAGAATGAGCCTTGTGGGTAAGACTGGAATCAGAGGAGTATAAACTCATTGTTTAATAAATACAGATAGATGGACAAACGTGCATGCACATACACGTATTTCCTAGCTCCATCCATTGAGAGGGCCTTGAAACAATTGTATCTCTAGCAGTGATCACATTAAGGGTCCCAGATCTTGGGTTTTAAATATCATTTTCAAATAAAATGAACCAAGATTCCTTGGAGAAGGTGCTGGGGCAGGGAAAATACAAGGTGAGTCCGGGGTAACAACATTGTTGTGCCAGAAAGAAAAGGAGTGTTAAAAAATTGCTGGAAACATGTCAAAGGAAGAAGCCCCCAGTGATCAAATCTGGGACAATTTGAACAACAAAATAAAGAGTAACAGTGACAGATTATAACCCGTGAAATAACTGAGTCCCAGTTAATGTAAGTAATTGAATGCATAAACAAATGAGGGAAAAGGAGAAGCTCTTGAAGCACATAGAATTTCAATTAGTAAGCATAGAAGGAGTGGTGGACATATAAAATCAGCAGTTGGCAAGAACACGCATTAACAATTGTTGCAGGCAAACGTCACCCGTGGATGCTAAAATTAGTAGGCAAAAAGTATGGTGAGAAATAGGATATTTGCATAGTCTCAAATTATTTATCCACAGTATACTTACTAGTTATAAAAGGAAATACAGTAGTTACAGTGGAGAAAGATGATGGGCAATCTTAACCCCATGATCAAAGTGAACATCACCAGTAATAAGACACACAGACCTCATGTATGGCCTCATGTGCTACAGTAAGGAGGACACAACATCACTTTCTGCGATATTCTGGCCCCAATATGTATAACTTCATTCTAATCATGAGAAAATATCACACAAACCTAAAGAGGAACATTCTCCAATAGATCTAGCAACTATACTTCAAAAGTGTCAAGGTCATGAAAAGCAAAGACTGAGAAACTGTCCCCAATGAAAAAGACTGAGGAAACAAAACAATTAAATGCACTGTGCGATCTCGAACTGCATCCTGACCCTAAAAAAGGACAATGGTGGGAAGATGACACATTGGAATAAGGCTTGTAGATCACTTGGTAGAACTGTACTTAATTTCCTGGTTTTGATCATTGTATTGTGGTTATTTAAGATAGTATTTGGGGAAGCTAAGTGAAGGACATATGGGATATTGGGGGAATTAGTTTTACAACTTTTTGTAAATTTAATTATTTCAAAAATTTTAAAAGTTAAAATAGAAAACACATAAGATAACTGACATATTTTCAATGTGGAAATTTTAATCAATACAATGACCCCTAAAACAAAAATATGGTGATATTCTAATCATCTGACATTTTTGTGACTATCTACTGGGGGAAAATAGAATTGATTTAATAATAGAGCTCAAAATAGATATGGTATAATTTAATAATTCAAAACTCAATAGGTTTCTAATATATTAGCAATAGTCAGAAAACGTAAAAATATATATTTGCATGAGCAAAATTCATACTATCTTAAGAGTAAGCTTAAGAAAATTATTAAAACTATGTAAAAAAATAAATAAAGCATCATTGAAGGACCAGAAAAAAGATACTGAATTAGGAGACAGTACTATTTTCTTGGACGGAAAAACTCAAAACACAAAAGATGAAATCTTTTCAAATTAATTTGTAAATTAAGTAAAATTCCTATTCAAATGATAACGATATTTTTAAGTTGCCAAAGTTAATATAAAATTATCTGAACAATTAGACCATTTGGGAGAGAAACATAATAATGTGGAAATTGTCCAAAAACTACAATAATTAAAAAAAAAATCTAACTTCTCTAACTAAATATTCATATTCAATGGAAGTTCACAATTATTCAATAAACAATACTTGGTCAGTTGGTAATAAACTCTTTGTTAAGAAAATTAGACACTCATATTATACCACAGAATAAATTACTATTATAATAAATAATTTACTTAAAATAAATCATAAAAGGAGATAAAAGTATTCAACTACTTTTTTTTACGATTAATTTAAATTTACATACAATTTAAACATATGTGTATGTTTTACATGGTTGAAATTCAAGTAATTTTCTCTGCATTCCTTTTTTTCATATATATTATATTGCAATCATTTTATAATGTCTTTATAATTTTCATAATTCATCATTGTAAGATTTCACCATAAAAGTGGTACATTTAACCACATTGATTCAATATAGTTTAGTAAACATTCCCTTTAAGTTTGAATGCTGGCCTGTTTCCCATCTTTGCTCCTATAATTAGTTTGGGTAGGAACATCTTAATGTGGCATTTTATTACCTCTGTTAAATACTTTCTTGAGAATCAGTTTAAAATAGCAGAATTATTGAGTGTGAATATATTTATAAGTTTTTGCTATTTCCTGTGATAACAGATAATGCCTTTCAAACTGTGTGTGTATGCATACACACAATTTGTAACAAATTTACGTAAATATAAGTATACATATATATGTTTACATATACAAAGTTTTATAAATATAAAACAGTATGTATTATATATGCGTTTGGATTTTGTTTTGCATCTTAATAAATGTGACCTTACAGTCTTATGAAGGTTAATTTTATTTGCATTTTTATATTATACCTCTGGATATTTATTGGTTACAATGAAGAAAATTAGAGCAGTTTTGCTTTTTAGCAAGTGGAAGTGGGGTAAGACATCTGTGATCTCTAGCTCTTACCAAAGCCCAGAATATACTTTGTTTGAAAATCAGTCTATAAGATTACAGTTCTTTGCTCTTCACACTTTTTACTCTGGGTCAAATTGGTTCATTTTTTTAAATGAAATAACCTCCTTCTATTTTGTCCTAAAACAAGGAACAGGAACAAAAACAAATACCCTCAACTCTGGCTTCCATCTGTTATGGAGCAAGGAGCATACTCTGTCCTGCAACCAAATGCAATCCAGCGGTTGGAAACATTTTCCCACATGCTTCTGAAGTCCATAGGAGCATTACTTGATCCAGAAATTATCTCACTAACTTGGAGGCCAGTGGATTTCACACTGGGTAGGACTTTAGCACAGAGAATCCACATGCTGTTTTTGATATTCATTAATCATCTAGCTAATTTGTTTTAACACAGGAGCGCTGACAGCAAACGAATGTTATTACAGCAACGGTGACTGCATAATCCAGACTATTATGGCATTAACATTTACGAAGCTGGCAGGTCCATGTTCAGATATGGTGAATGTTGTCTTTCAGTCTAATTGCAAATATATCTATATTTAATTCACATCTGCTATAATCATTGGCTGGACTAGATGGGGCCAGTGGGATAAATGGATTACAACTTTGTTTTTTTTCTTATTTTTCTTTGTTTTTTTTCCTTATTTTTATTATTATACCTTGCAATCCTTTGGTTTATAAATATGGTTGAATAAATGTATGGATTTTATTTTAATATTCTACAGTTTAAAAATTTATTGTGCAACATACCATGCGTTCAGAGTATGAATTTAGGTGTCTTGCAGCAAATGGTAGTGAAATTAACCCAATTTGGGAAAAACTTTGTCTCTACTTTATAAAAATGAGAGAAGTAAAAAAACTTATGGATTTTTTTCCCCCAAGTTTGCAAACATTCTTTATTTGAAAACTATATAACCTCATGTAAAGAACAGGTTACTAACTGGAGAGCTCAATTAAAGTTTTAACTTTTCAAAATATATTTCTGTTTGTTATTTGATATTATTTTCACTCCATCCCTGAAAGAGATCATTTTTATTTTGTTAACAATGATGCTTAAATAGATTAAACAACTTTAAGTCTTTCAGCTTGTTAGTATCTGAACTGGACTCTTAATTAATGTCTGCTAATTACCAGACTTAGGGACCACCCATTAAACACCACGACATCATTGCTTTAGGTATTCCATGACTTCTTGGTTTTCATAAAATTATAAGCTGAATCTGGTATCCAGAACTCAAAGATAAAAGACCTCTTCTTTCTTCTTTCAAACATGTAACACGGACATCCCCTTCTTTCATCCTCCCGTCAGTGACATTTCAAAAAATTACTCCCAAGAAAGAAGATATTCCACTTTTTTTTGAGTTGGAATTTTCTAAGAATCATTACAGAAAGTATTTAACAATGTGTTTCTTCATTCACTTTATTCCCAGAAAAAAAATATAGTAAATGCCTTGAATAGATTGAGAGACATTACATACAAGGAAGAATTGAGATGTGTGAAAGGACTCTTGTTCACTGCACCAAACTACAACTTTCACCCACTAGGATAATAGAGGAAATAAATGGTTCTTTCCCTGAAATGTTTACATTGTTAACTAGAGTCTTTTAAACAGTAGCAGAGCTGTGGTTCTTTTGATTTGCTCACTCATTCTGTTATTAGAGAAATTCTTAACTTCTTCCATGGGGAACTATTTTTCTGTCTTCACTCTTTTCCTAGGGCCCGTTCCCAGTTCATCAGGATCCTGTCAGGATGTTGAAAGTGTGTCTAGGCTTCTTCCTTCCCATATGTGGTATAGTTGCTCAGGTATCTCTGGCACCAAAACGAGCTCGTAGGTTTCATGCATGACAAAAGGCAATTTGATATTTAGTCATTTTGTTTGTGGAGTGCTGGCCACTCAAATGCTGGGAGTGTTTAAAATAAAACATGTGTCTATAAAGCTGAAAAAGTAATATGCACCATGGACACAGAGGAGGATTTTTTCACGGTCAACAAAGTCTAGCTTTTATTTATCACGCAGAATGAAATATGCTGATAAAATAGTGAATTAAAAAAATAATTGCTCTTTTAGATTTGAGCTGTAACTTTAAATGATTATAAGTAAATAGCATACAGACAAATACATCTTATAATTTATTTCTAAAGAAACTTTTCATTAAATTAAGCCATTTATTTGAGAAGATATTACCACATGGGAACTCTGAGCTGTGTCTTTTAGGGCAAGGGGAAGGAATACCATAGTATTCAAAGGAATACTGGCAGTCTTTAACCAATAGGCTGTTTAAGATATAACACTATTTCAGAACCCAAATACAAACATTAGGTCCCTGTATCTAGCTTTTATACAGATACCTCCTTACTTCAATTCAGCGTTTTTCTCTGAAATACGAGTCCTTATGGTTTATTTATTTTGTACTGTTAGTGTTTATCAAATTGCAATGACTATAAATGCAAACTATTACATAAAGGACTTTAAAGAGAGTTAATAATTTTCATGGAGATGATTCAAAAATAAAACCATAGCTCATAAAAACAATATTTGAACTTGTATCAGTTTAAGGTACTACCATCAGAATGAAAATGTCCTTGTGTTATAAACTTAAAAGGGTTATTTGGATATGATCGTTTCTTCTTTCTTTGATTAGTCATACCTAAGTTTTACTTTTCCTGGTATATGAGGTAGAGTATGCACCAGGTAATCTGATAATAATTATTAGATAGAGAAAATAATTATTTCAAAGTATATTTTGGAAGCTGCAATTAGCATCTTAACTTGGAATTTGAGTAGTATTATTATTTAATTTACTATGTAAACATGTAATTCAGTACATTTATATAATTTGTTTAAGCAAATTACTCTTAAGAAAATAAACAGAATACGTTCTTTTGTCTGGAACCAGACAAGGACATCCTCAGGGCAATTTCCCGTGTACTTACTTCCTTTCTTTCATCTCGGGCCCTACGAAGGAGGCTATCCTAAGACTTGGAGCACTCATCCTTCAAAACTAAGTATCAATCAAGGGCAAAAGGACAGGTCCCTATTTTGATATGTGAAGACAAGTTGATTTGAAAATCATTCTGCAGTGGTGATGCTTGGAGTGAGTAGCAAAACAAAAGTCAAGACAAGAACGGAGTTTTGAATGCAAGACCTTGTTTTGGTTTGTTTATCCATTTAGGGAAATTGAATTCTTTCTATGTATTTGAAAGAGTGTTTTTCTGATGAATTTTTTTTCATCTTCTAGAACTATTTTAATTTTAACTATAATCAGAATATCAGAACTGACATTTTAGCACTATTTTTAATCAAAAAGTATATATTAGAGTAAAGATTGCTTTTGGAAATTGTAGTTAATGTTTAACACGATAATGCTCAAATTTCACCTCTGTTGAACCACAACGAACTTCCGATTTGCTCCCTAAGCCTTAAAATAATACCACGTGGGAGAAAATCACTCACCAATTTAAAACACTAAATATGGAGAGGTTTCCTGAAAAACCGTCAGCCGGACTCTTGTTTTCAGTTGAGGCATAAGAAAGCAAAAGCAAAAAATAAGTGAAATGACCTATCTCAGTTCCAAATAATAGGTGGCTGGAACTCTCATGGGAAATCAGAGCCCCTAAGTTTATAAACTAATGAGTCAGTCATCCAAGTACTTGCAATAATTTTGGTTTGACTTCTCAGGATGAACCCGAGTTCAGAATATACACCTAATCAAGGTCTTGAAAACCTAGCAAACTCATGGCTTGCTCTTCTGATTGTATTTCCTAAGCTAATTGGTTATTTAGGTATAAGGGTCTTTGTTGATAAGCTAAATTTATGTATTTATGTCTCCAAGAAAAAGGTAAAGCCAATACTTTTCTATCACATTTTAACTAATTTTAGTTTTACTTATATCAATATAATAGCGTATATAATTTCAAAATAATTTTCCCCAACATTAGATGATTTTGCTACTATAGTAAATAGTAAAGAAGTGTAGATTTCTACATCTCCTAGATCTAAGTAAAATTAAAATAAATAACTAAGTAAAGCAGTGTGATAAAATATTTGATTCCAAATCTACCTTCTTATTAGTCATACTTTATAATAGAAGCATATCTGTTAAAAATGATTCATTTTAGTTTTTATTTATAGTGTCAACTTTTACATCTCATAGAGCAGCATAAAAGGCATACTGAGGACGTTTTATCATGTGGTATATGTTAATTTGTATATGTATAAATATTACAATATATTTCTTGGAACTACAATAATAAATGGAAGGCCCAAAGGAGAATTGTAAATGCTGGTAAAGAAATTTTGCAGACTATTTATATTTGGCCATTTGACAAAGCAAGAGCCACCTCAGCCCACAGCCCGTATAAACATGCCAGTAAGTCCAACTCGAGCACTGGCGAACTGGTGAAGCTTAGGGACATAATTTCATTTGGAAATATGATAATTTGTCTCTTCTTGTATATGTAAAATGTTGGCTGGTTGTCTTGAGTTTATGATACACATAAGTCAGAGCCCACGCGTGCTCCGCTTAGAGATGATTTGCCCGTTTCTAGCGTCTCTTTTTCCATGACTTATGTACATGAGTAAATGTACATAAGTCAAGTACATAAGTAAACGTACATACACAAATGAGTAAAATAAAACTGACCTGAAATGATTCGCAAGGTCAATATTTGACAGCATTTAGAGAACTAACACATTTAAAATCAAGGTAAAGTTTTAAACAGTGGTCATTACAGCATGATAACTACAACCAAACAAAAAAAGGAGAAATAAGAGAGCATTCTTGTTTCCAGCTGGTCTGAAGAGGGAAAATCAAACAAAAAAGGAGAAATAAGAGAGCATCCTCGTTTCCAGCTGGTCTGAAGAAAGAGGGAAATAAAAAGAGAGAGAGACAGATTCAAAGAAATCTCCCATGAGGACATGGTCTCATGGCATTTCTAACCTGATTTCTAGGCCAGAGAAATTCTGATGGATATTCAAACTTTGAATGGCTATGCAAATCAAACTTATGAACCTTCGGAGAGCCATTCTTCATTAGGCTTGACTTCAGTGGGGAATCAGCAGTAAGAACAGATGGGATGCTAAGGCAAAAGGTCTCCATGCTAATCATTCAAGAAAGACCAAAACCAAGGACAGGATATCTGGTAGATTCATGATCGTATCAGCCCTCCAAATTAGAAGGCTTCTCTATGGGTTATTGCAGATGCCAGCTGAATTTTAAAGACGTAGTCAGAATTATTCCATACTTCTGCACACGAAGAAAATATAGTTCCCAGGTGAAGAGCAAAGCATGCCCTTCAATGATACGAGCCAAGGGTCAGTCTGGAAAATCCTTATTATGAATGTAATTTTTATACCACGGGGCCAGAAGTTAAGGAAATTAAAGTTCAGACTCACTTCGGAGAAGAACCAAAATGAGAACCAGAGGAAAGATACCCCAAAACACCACCTGTAAGGTTGTGGGAGAGAAAATGTTAAAACTTGTGTGCAAGCATAGACTCCCAGTTCTGTTGCCAAGTTTATGAGTCGTGAAGCAAAAGCCGAAGGAGCTTCCCTCCAGTAGTTTATGGGAAGCGTGAGAACAGACAAATCTCTTTTCATTTCCACCAAGAACTTTTTATAACAAGCATTTTAAGACATGCTAATTCATCAATAGAAAGTTCTATCATAAAAGTACAAATAAAATGTAATAAAAGAAATTAGAAAAGAGTAATTCCCCTTGTAGTATGAGTTAAAGCCTAGTCTTTCATCTTCCAAAGTTGAATTGCTTGGACCCCAGAGGACCTAAAATCTTCACTTATTGATTGCAAAACTAGCTCAGCAAGTGCTCTCTTTCGACTGCATTCTCTTCTTCTGCATTTTACAAATGAGTCATTTGACAGAAGATACCTTATTCTGTATTCTACATGAAGGAAAGAAGAATAATTTCTTAGACTTTTCCTCCTAACTCACATAGCAATCAAAGTGAAAGAGAAAAAACAAACACAAGCAAAACCTATCAGTTTAGAACAGTATCGGTGTTGTTTCATTTTCCACATTTTGTTCTTTCCTAGCTTTCTTCCTTCCTCCCTTTTATTTCTTCTTTTCTCTCTCTCTCTTTCCCTCTTTTTTCTTACTTTTTTCCTTTTCCTCTCCCCCCCCAACACTCTTTGTTTCTATTTCTTTTTTTTGAAAGAAAAGTTATTTTTTAAAATCACCACTAAAATAGTATCTCAGACCTGAGCACTGGAGCCCCGCCTCTCTCTTTAGGCTCCTTGCCACAGAGAAAATGATTTATTTATTTATTAGGACAGAAAAACAAAAAAAAGAAATGGGAAGTGACATTTTTTTTCAAACATTGTCAACATGATGACTTGACCTTTGAGATAGGCCGAAGGAATAAAAAGCAAGAATTCTTTCTAAGGTTTTCCTTCTCAAATGCCTGACACCAAGTGTAGCTAATTGTCAGCAGCATTATGAAATTCTAAACCCATTCCATGAACCTTTACTTAGAAGCAGACTTTGGCCGAAAATGACTCAAGCAAACTTTCCTGCTCCCTCCTCCCCTTTCCCTCCCCTGGTTTTGGTTGCTTTCCCTCCATCCATTGTACGACGTCCAAAATTTCACATGGAAACACCCCATGGCTTATTTTTCATTGCAGGTTAAAATCAACTTTAATTTTGTTATTTTTCCCCCCAAGATGTCGCCCATCTCATTAAAATGATTTAGGCTTTTTCTTTTGAAGAGTTACCTGAGGTAAAATCTAATTGATACACTGGCCACCGAAAAATGATGCCAAAGGCAGGAGTGGTACCAGCCAGGCTGATGCATGGCAAGCCACCATAGAAGGGGCTTGATTTCACGCCATGATTTAAGATACCACGTGCTCGGCTCTGGTGATAAAGCATCTGTGGTTGTTAAGCATTTGAAAATAGAACTGTATTTCCTCAACAGAGAGGAACTAACCGACATTAAATATCACATTTATGTGCGTAACAGCCATATATCGAATGACAAAATGTAACAAAGGATCCTGCTAGAGAGATGTTTAATGCCTAGTTTAGCTGAGGTCGAAGTTTTGTGCCGCCTTTTATTCATTATTGGAAGCTCCAGTATTGCCAACATGAGTTACAAAACCGTCCATTTAATGGTTTAAATGAAATTATGTTTTACAAACTGGGTTTTCAATGTGGTAATATGATGCATTCAACAGTACTTAAGGAGAAGACATAGGAAAAGATTTAAAGAGCAGCTTCACATATTTCTTTAGCAAAACAAAGCGACACTTTACAATCAGTGGTATATTATTACTGAATCGGACCAGTGATAAAAAAAATTGTTTTTAATCAGACTAAATTTCTGTACTGCAAAAAAACTATTCAACCCTGGTGAGGGTGAAAAGAGCTTATAGAGACCAAATTAGATAGAAGGTATTTCTTTTTACTTTTCTACCCTTAACAAAACTCCATATCAAACGGTAACAGAGGTAATCCTGGCAAATCTCTCTTTGCAGTGGCAACATCTAGGTATCTAGGCTCACTTTCTCAATGTTTCTGCAAACAGTAATTAACATATGTGGTAGCAGGAACATCGGGGATTTGAATCAGGACTTATTCCAAGGGTCATGGCATCAGGGTAATTTATATTCCTGTCTTTTCGGCATACAGTCCAACTGGGTTTGATTCTTTTTCTTTGGACTCAAACACCTGATGTCATTTTGACATTAAAGGACTTTCCATTGAGTAAGAATGGAAAAGGATGCAACTGATAGCCCACTGGTTCTATAAATTTAAGAGAAACATGCAATCATCTTTCCAGAAGCAACTTCCTGTAGTTACAGACTCATCGTCATCCCAGTTAAAAGATATTTCTTATGCCAATACAGCCCATTAAGTTAATTATTTGGTTTGCAAAATTTAGAAGGCATACTGTCTTTCAGTGCTGCATGCTTCTCAATGTTAGAAATGTCTTCCTTTAGTCTTTTAGTCTTTTAGTCTTTCTGGGAGCATAAGAAAAGAAACGTATCTTTGGAGCCCAACAGATATATATTTAAATTCCAGTGCCTTCCCTGACTAATCATATCACATTGGGGAGTTGACTTAATACCTCCCGTCTGAACCTTGTTTAGTTTTCTCATCCATAAATCAAGATAATTTGATGAGAAGTATAAAAATGCATGTAAATCACCAAGCAGAGTCCTTGGCATGTACTGGTCACAACAGCAGAAGTAATGTTAATAACAAAAATGTCAATATCTACAATAGTCACTTTTAGCCTATTGGAGGTTCTGTCTTGGGAATCTAGGTAAACTGTTTTTATCACTGTAATGTTTGCTGTCAGAATAAATTACAAACGTTCTGTCTGGTTTTTTATTACTCACATACTGAACTAACTCGTTAAGTTTGCTAAAACTGATGTCTTAAGTATGCAGCTTCCTAAATTCCATTAGGTTGGTTGCAAACTGGATTAGGACTTTCAAACCCTCTGTTCTTCTACCCATTTAGTACCCCTAGAACTCGCAGAAGAGTGTTGAACGGGTAGTGAGGGAAAATGCGTCGCATGAAATTTGCCAAACAGACGTTGGTCGTACCCATGATATTTCGCCATGAGCTAAGACTGGCAACTTCCTTAGTTTTCAATGCACACTGGACTATAATAAGTATTTTCAGTTTCTTGGAAGTGTATATTCTGAGAAGCCTCCACCCATAGACAAAAAACTGGGGTAAGGGTTTGCTGGCCACTGCGGTGAACAATTTTTGCTTCAGCAGCTTAACATGTTCTTCTTTAAACAAGGTCTCTAATTTAATATCATGTTGACACGCTGCCATTGCTAATTTTCCAAAACAATTTTATCCCAAATGCCCGTCCATTGATGAGGAGATAAGCCAAATGTGGTATTACAATGCAATCCTCTCTGTTAATAAAAAAGGAATGGAGAACTGAGACACACAGCACAGGCCAGCCTCAAAATCATTATGCTAAGTGAAAGAAGCCAGACACAAAAGACTATAGAGTGTATGACTCCATTGCTATGAAATATCCAGAAAATGCAACTCTATAGAAACAGAGAGTAGATTAGTGGTTGCCAGGGACCGGTCTTGGGAAGGGGGAGTGACCGCAAAAGGGCACCAGGGATCTTACGCAAATGACACAAATGTTCTAAAATTGGATTGTAGTGATGCTTCCACCACTTGGTAAATTAACTAAAAATCATCGAATTGTACACTTACAATGAGTGAATTTTATGGTACGTAAGTTATGCCTTAATAAAGCTCTTAAAACAACAACACACGTTTCACACTTGTACTTTTCCTCTGAGTTAACACTGATGGGAGAAAACAGCACCTTGTTTAGTACTATTGACCTCAGCATCTTTGCTGTAGCACACCCAGCGAAACTTTAAAAGGGCATCATAAGGAAAGCACCAGGGCTGAAGCCTTGTCTGTGACACGCAGTTTGTTGGATGGCTGCTGGTGGAGTCTCCACGCATAACCACATGACTCTCAGCTATTTCTGGAACACGTGGTGAAAACGTGTAAAAGACAGGTTCACAAAGCTTCAAGCATCAATGTTGGGACTTGTGTGTAAATTATCTTTATTGCTTCTTAGATTTAACTATCTGTCTAAAATGTTGACCCAACAAAAAACCATAAGGGGAGAGTCATGGAGAAGTATTTATTTATTTGTGTTTGCAGTGCCCTCTCTGTCAGATGTTTTACAGATTAAGAAGGGAGGGGAAAGTTCTGCACGAGGGAAAACAAACCGAAGGCCAAGTTTTCTTTCTGTCATTACTCTACTCTCCCCACCCCCTCCCTCTTCCTTTTTTTCCAGCCCCATATTGCGACTTTGACAAATGACAATGCAAGAAGAGAATTTATGTTGGGTCTTGGAGATTAGCACATTATCACAAGCAAAACAGAGCCCTCAGCCTCCGCCACCAGGGAGCAATTGAAAAAGTCTTTGAATGTGATGCATGGGTCAAGACCCATTTCTGAAGAAGTGAGGATACTGTTGTGCTGGGACAGGTCTGGATAAAAGCGCTTGGAGAGCCAGGTGAAGACACTCAGGGCTGGATGAGGCGCATTTAGCCAGAAAGCTCATTTTGGAAAGGAAAGAGGAACCGGGTAGCTCCCCGAAGACCTCCGTGTTGAATGATTTAAGGCTACCTGTAGGAAATGCCTTTTGCTTTATTGCTTTTTAGTCTCCCTTCATTTCAGGGAAACAATGAAAAAAAAAAAAAAAAGCACAACACAGACCTTCCCTTCCTTCGGTTCCCCAGGAAGTTTTAGTAGGAACTCTGTCCCATCACCATTCCTGTAAGACTCTCCCACAAAAACAAGATGGTTTGCAGGTGGGATCCCAGATTAAACCTCGGTGGGCAACAGAGGGTTTCAGTTTTTGAAAAATGTTCAATTATACGCACACTACTTTTAAAAGTCTGCAGGCTCAGCTTACAACATTGGCCTCAAACATCTGAGAACATTGGTCAAAAAACCATTTCAGGAAAAAAAACCAAGCATGAGTTTTTGGACTGAAATACGCTCTGGGCCTACACACTATTAATCCATTCCTTAAATTCTCAATAAACTGGACAAAATAACTTTAAAAAATTATTCAAAAGAAAAGCTGTTCCTGAAGGTCCTAAGTAGCCAAACATGACTAACCATCTAGCTGGTAACTTGCTATTCACAGTGTATCACGAATGAAACCTAAGTGAGGATGACAAACACGTAATGGCAAGTGATGAGTATTCATGATATGACTTCCTGAAGACTATTGATTGGTGCTGGGAAATTCACATCAATAGACGAAGGTTTCTCGGCCTAAGAACTGCTCACGTTTTGGGTCTGATCGTTCTTTGCCGCGGGGATGTCTGGTACACTTAAAAATGTTTGGTGGAATCCTTGGTTTCTATCTACTAGATGCTAGTAGCATCCCCGCCCCACCTCCATCCCCCAAACAGTTGTGTCAACCAGAAACATTCTCAGACAATGTCACATACCCAGAGGCACTGGGGGCGGGGAGCAAAGTCAGGTCTGAGAACCACGGGTTTAGACAGAATCGTTATACACTTCAGTTCAGACACTGCTTTTGGGTGTGTCAGCCTCCCCAGTAAAAGCAAGATAAAGATACTGGCAGCACGTATGATGCCTTTCTGTGGAAACCCTTGTTTAGAAGTGAAGCCTAAATATTTCTTTTGGCCAAAATTCACGTGGCTACTGGGTGTTGGGTGCTACAATTATTCTTAAAGGGACAGACATCCGCTCATCACCGTTAGCTCTCTGGACCCACAGTGTGGGTAGCTGTCCACACACTAGTAAGAGTAACTACAGATATTGAATGATTCACATGCGCCAAGTACTTAGTGGAGGGCTCTACCTGTATTATGGTTTTTAACCCCACAAAAGTCATTTGATGTTGGTAACTATGACCATACCTATTTTATGGATAAACCCTAAATAAACTTACCAAGGTTATTCAGTAATGGATGATTCTGGGGTTACCCGGTTTAAAGAAAGCATTTATTAAGAAGGTTGAGGTTAAGGATCCATGAATGAACACGATTCATAAGGTGATCTCCAGGAACGATAGGCCACCCGTTGTTCCTTTCCTAACCTGGGGATGAAATATGCTCTCCGTGACTGCAGGGGAAATTCAAGTTACTCTCCTGTGTGGTCTAAGTCTACAGACATCAAAATGATTCTATTACCTAAGAGATCCTGTATGTCTCCATATTTCTGCCACTGCCACATCTTCCCTACTCCTTTTCATTTTCTAGGTACTTAGACTAAAGCAAGGGTACTTTACCAGTGCAATTTTACCCTAAAAGGGACACTTGGCAATGTCTGGAGACATTTTTGGTAGTCACCTCTAGAGGAATGCTACTGGCATCTACCGGGCAGAGGCTAAGGGCGCTACTGAACATCTCACAACACACAGGAGAGCCTCACACAGCAAATAGTTATGCAGCACAAAATGTCAACAGTGCTAAGGTTGCGTGAGAAATCTTGGACTAAATGCAATCAGCTTGAAATAGTAAACAGGAGTCCCTGCTGTAACTTCTTTGGGAAACAAAAGTTCTTATAAATTAGTTGGGATATATCATTAATATTGACTTTCTGGGGATGGCCAATTAATCATCCCACATACCACTCCTTCTGGATTATAAGCAGATTGAAAAATAGATTCAGAGATCAGATAGAACTCTAAATATCAGTTCTATTACCGTTAAGGTTGGACTGCAGAAATCAGCCTAGACTGGAAGCCAATGTAAGTGGACTGCATCTTTCCCTGTGAATTAAATGCGCCTGTGCACCAGTGGAGCAGTTAGAGGAGAGTGAAATTATCCCCAGAGGGACCTGGGGTGGTTAATTTTATGCATCAATTTGACTGCACCATGGGGTGCCCAGATTAAACGTTATTTCTGGCATGTCTGTGAGGGTGTTTCCAGAGATCAGCATTTGGTGGCGGACTTGGTAAAGTGGGCGGCCCTCCCCAGTGTGAGTGAGAATCACTCAATCCACTGAGGGCCTGAGTAGAACAAAAAGCAGAGCACGGGGGTATTCATGCCCTACCTGCTTGTCCTCTTGGGTGGGACACTGGCTTTCCTTGGACTGGGACTTACATCCTTGGTTTTCCTCAGTTTCCAGTTTGTAGACAACGGATCAGAGGGTTTCTCAACCTCCAGAATCATGTGAGCCAAATACTCATGATAAATCTCTTTTTATTATATCTGTTGGTTCTGCTTCTCTGGAGAACCCTGAGTAATATAGGACCCTAGGATGCCTAATCACGGGGTAAACGAGAATGAATTCGGCCTGCAGGCTGAGAGGAAGTGACTGTACAGGCATTGATTATTGTCATCAGCTCACCAGTCAATGCCGTCCCCACTCATCCCAAGAATGAGCAAAGGGGTATAAAAGTCCTGCTATTTGAGAGGGTGGCAGTTTTCGTTGTATGGGTCATGAGCATAGGGGGAGGGGCTCTCCTTCAGCCCAAAAGTCTTATTTTAAGGAACAGCCCAAAGTCACTGCGTCACATGGGGAAGGCAAGGGGAAGTCAACTAATGCAAAAGTGTTGATAATTGGAAGAGATTTAGTTAGATATTTCTTGTAGAAAAATGACACTAGTGACAGAACTATTCAAGATTGGTATGGGTGGACTTCCCTGGTGGCACAGTGGTTAAGAATCCACCTGCCAATGCAGGGGATATGGGTTCCATCGCTGGTCCGGGAAGATCCCACATGCTGTGGAGCAACTGAGCCCGTGCACCACAACTACTGAGCCTGCACTCTAGAGCCCAAGAGCCACAACTACTGAGGCCACGTGCCACAACTAGTGAAGCCGGCACACCTAGAGCCCGTGCTCCTCAACAAGAGAAGCCGTGGCAATGAGAAGCCCGTGCACTGCAATGAAGAGTAGTCCCCACTCGCCGCAACTAGAGAAAGCCCGTGCGCAGCAACAAAGACCCAACGTAGCCATAAATAAATAAATAAATAAATAAATAAATAAATTTATTTTTAAAAAAGAGCTTTAAAAAAATAAAAAAAGATTGGTATGGTTGAAGCTGAAGACAGACAGATCTGTTAGAAGATGACTTTATGCTACAGGTAAGAAAAGATGGAGTCTGAACTAGTGCAGTAGAAGTGAAATGGAGAAGAGAAGGTAACTATGAGGGTGATTATAAACAGAGGATAATCTAGAAAGAAGAGTCTAGAGAAATTATCAGGTTTTTAGTTTCTATCCCTGGGGACCTAGAAGATGAAGCCATTTATTCAACAAACACTTAAATAGCCCTTACTATGTGGCAGAGACTATGGCAAACAGTTTATAAACATCAATTCAGTTCATCGTAACAGTGGTTCCTATGAAATAGGAATTATCATTATCCCCCTCTACACAGAAGGAAACTGAGGCACATGGGGATACCATCCCTTGCCCACTATAACACTGCTGGTCAATGGTGAATTCAGAATTCAAATACAGGCAGCGAGTCTCTAAAATGTATGACCTTATTTCTAACGCATGAGTATATTTCAACAAAAGCACAGCTTTGTGGAAAATAGAATACATTTTCTTGGACATCAGACTTTACCTTTAGTTTTCTGTGGAACAGTTAGCATTTTTCTCAACAAATTCAAAATCTTGGTACATTTTAAGAAAATCCGAAGCAAGAGGTTCTGTAAATCTTGGAGTTAATTTTGTTTAATATTGCAGGAAAAGGTATTCTGTGAAATACTCATTTTGAATTAAAAAAAAAAGTAATAGACCACAGGGAAATATTTCTAACCCACTCATAATAGGTACAGTCCAGTATAACATAAAAATGTGATCTGTTTTTATAGTAAAGGCCTAACCTTTATCCACCTAATAGATTGGGCAGGTGAACAAAGTACGTAAATGCAGTTTTAAGATTTCTAGATCCCTTTCAGAGTCCTTGCTGGGAAGAAGTTGCTAAAATTGTCAATCTCTGCCGTTTTCTCACCATCATCCACCACTCAGCCACCACCACCCCATCTCACGTCTTCATCTATATATCTGTGTCTATGTCTATGTCTACATCTACATCTGCATCATCTCCATCTACAATCATCCCTTGATATCTGCAAAGGATTGGTTCCAGGATCCCCGTGGACTCCCGACCTGCGGATGCTCAAGTCCCTTAAATAATGTGGCGGAGTGCAGTCGGCCCTCTGCATGCTTGGGTTTCACATCTGTGGACACTGAGGGCTGACTGTATATGCATATCCTGGCCCCATTAACTATCGGACTTTGAGGCTTTTTCCAGCTGCAGAATCATCTGTTCCCTAATCGGAGTATCTTTCTCCTGTATTAAGTTTTTATATTAGAGAAATGTTCTTCTTTCCTTAGATTTAACTAATCTAAAAATCTAAGATAGGATATTATGAACTATTCTGTTACCTCCTCAGCTTTTGGTGACAGTGCCTTAACTCAAAAGGACAGTGCAAAAGAGCAGAAATTTGGGAAATCTTTGCAGGACAGTGGGGGACATATTTGGGGTAGGAAGTACCTCCAAGTCTATATTTTGCTCCAAAGCTAACTCTTACAAGAGATGTATCACCAGAACCCTAATTCCCTAACTTCCCAGGACTAATAATTTAATTTCAGAAACATAGAAAACAAAAGATAAAGGGACCCTAGACAGCAGTTTTAAATTTTTACTTTGTTTATAGCTTATCGCTCAGTAAAAGTATTGGTTGAGTCTGTGAATATGCAGGTTGGGTAAAGTTTTAACGACCTGATAAAAATGCATGTCATTTTCATAAACACAGAAGTGGTTGCCAAAGCAGAGCATGCTATTAGCAGCTGTTCATGTCTCACAACACAAATTAAAACCTTGTTATACAAGACGAGACATAGGTCCCTTTCAAACTTGATATTTTAAATTTTATGATTATATATTCTTTTGAATGTAACTATCTACATATTTGCATTTATCTTTTTTTAACATCTTTATTAGAGTATAATTGCTTTACAATGGTGTGTCAGTTTCTGCTTTATAACAAAGTGAATCAGTTATACATATACAGATGTCCCCATATCTCTTCCCTCTTGCATCTCCCTCCCTCCCACCCTCCCTATCCCACCCCTCTAGGTGGTCACAAAGCACCGAGCTGATCTCCCTGTGCTATGCGGCTACCTCCCACTAGCTATCTATTTTACGTTTGGTAGTGTATATATGTCCATGCCACTCTCTCACTTTGTCCAAGCTTACCCTTCCCCCTCCCTGTATCCTCAAGTCCATTCTCTACGTCTGCATCTTTATTCCCGTCTTGCCCCTAGGTTCTTCTGCCCATTCTCTTTTTTTTATTTTTATTTTTTAGATTCCATATATATGTATTAGCATATGATATCTGTTTTTCTCTTTCTGACTTACTTCACTCCGTATGACAGTCTCTATGTCCATCCACCTCACTACAAATAACTCAGTTTCATTCCTTTTTATGGCTGAGTAATATACCATTGAATATATGTGCCACATCTTCTTTATACATTCATCTGGTGATGGACACTTAGGTTGCTTCCATATCCTGGCTATTGTAAATAGAGCTGCAATGAGCATTTTGGTACATGACTCTTCTGAATTATGGTTTTCTCAGGGTATACGTCCAGTAGTGGGATTGCTGGGTCGTATGGTAGTTCTATTTTTAGTTTTTTAAGGAACCTCCATACTGTTCTCCATAGTGGCTGTATCAAGTTACATTCCCACCAACAGTGCAAGAGGCTTCCCTTTTCTCTAAACCCTCTCCAGCATTTATTGTTTCTAGATTTTTTGATGAGGGACATTCTGACTGGTATGAGGTGATATCTCATTGTAGTTTTGATTTGCATTTCTCTGATGATTAGTGATGTTGAACATCCTTTCATGTGTTTGTTGGCAATCTGTATATCTTCTTTGGAAAAATGTCTATTTAGGTCTTTTGCCCATTTTTGGATTGGGTTGGTTGTTTTTTTGATATTGAGCTGCATGAGTTGCTTGTTTGTTTTGGAGATTAATCCTTTGTCAGTTGCTTCATTTGCATATATTGTCTCCCATTCTGAGGGTTATCTTTTCATCTTGTTTGTGGTTTCCTTTGTTGTGCAAAAGCTTTTAAGTTTTATTAGGTACCATTTGTTTATTTTTGCTCTTATATCCATTTCTCTAGGAGGTGGGTCAAAAAGGACCTTGCTGGGATTTATGTCACAGAGTGGTCTGCCTATGTTTTCTTCTGAAGAGTTTGATGGTGTCTGGCCTTACATTTAGGTCTTTAATCCATTTTGAGTTTATTTTTGTGTATGGTGTTACGGAGTGTTCTAATTTCATTCTTTTACATGCAGCTGTCCAGTTTTCCCAGCACCACTTATTGAAGAGGCTGGCTTTTCTCCACTGTATATTCTTGCCTCCTTTATCAAAGATAAGGTGACCATATGTGCATGGGTTTATCTCTGGGCTTTCTATCCTGTTCCATTGATCTATATTTCTGTTTTTGTGCCAGTACCATACTGTCTTGATTACTGTAGCTTTGTAGTATAGTCTGAAGTCAGGGAGCCTGATTCCTCCAGCTCCGTTTTTCTTTCTCAAGATTGCTTTGGCTATTTGAGGTCTTTTGTGTCTCCATACAGATTGTGAAATTTTTTGTTCTAGTTCTGTGAAGGATGCCAGTGGTAGTTTGATAGGGACTGCATTGAATCTGTAGATTGCTTTGGGTAGTAGAGTCATTTTCACAATGTTGATTCTTCCAATCCAAGAACATGGTATATCTCTCCATCTATTTGTATCATCTTTAATTTCTTTCATCAGTGTCTGATAACTTTCTGCATACAAGTCTTTTGTCTCCTTAGGTAGGTTTATTCCTAGATATTTTATTCTTTCTGGTACAGTGGTAAATGGGAGTGTTTTTTAAATTTCTCTTTCAGATTCTTCATCATTAGTGTATAGGAATGCAAGAGTTTTCTGTGCAGTAATTTTGTATCATGGTATTTTACCAAATTCATTGATTAGCTCTAGTAGCTTTCTGGTAGCATTTTTAGGATTCTCTATGTATAGTATCATGTCATCTGCAAGCAGTGACAGCTTTACTTCTTTTCCGATTTGGATTCCTTTTATTTCTTTTTCTTCTCTGATTGCTGTGGCTGAAACTTCCAAAACTATGTTGAATAACAGTGGTGAGAGTGGGCAACCTTGTCTTGTTCCTGATCTTAGTGGAAATGGTTTCAGTTTTTCACCATTGAGGACAATGTTGGCTGTGGGCTTGTCATATATGGCATTTATTATGTTGAGGTAAGTTCCCTCTATGCCTACTTTCTGGAGGGTTTTTATCATAAATGGGTGTTGAATTTTGTCGAAAGCTTTCTCTGCATCTATTGAGATGATCATATGGTTTTTCTCCTTCAATTTCTTAATATGGTGTATCACATTGATTGATTTGCATATATTGAAGAATGCTTGCATTCCTGGGATAAACCCCACTTGATCATAAGGTATGATCCTTTTAATGTGCTGTTGGATTCTGTTTGCTGGTATTTTGTTGAGGATTTTTGCATCTATGTTCATCAGTGATATTGGTCTATAGTTTTCTTTCTTTGTGACATCTTTGTCCGGTTTTGGCATCAGAGTGATGGTGGCCTCCTAGAATGAGTTTGGGAGTATTCCTCCCTCTGCCATATTTTGGAAGAGTTTGAGAAGGATCGGTGTTAGCTCTTCTCTAAATGTTTGATAGAATTCGCCTGTGAAACCATCTGGTCCTGGGCTTTTGTTTGTTGGAAGATTTTTAATCACAGCTGCAATTTCAGTGCTTGTGATTGGTCTGTTCATATTTTCTATTTCTTCCTGGTTCAGTCTCGGAAGGTTGTGCATTTCTAAGAATTTGTCCATTTCTTCCAGGTTGTCCATTTTATTGGCATATAGTTGCTTGTATTGTAATCTCTCATGATCCTTTGTATTTCTGCAGTGTCCGTTGTTACTTCTCCTTTTTCATTTCTAATTCTATTGATTTGAGTCTTCTCCCTTTTTTTCTTGATATGTCTGGCTAATGGTTTATCAAGAGACAAAGAAGGACACTACATAATGATCAAGGGATCAATCCAAGAAGAAGATATAACAATTGTAAATATTCATACACCCAACACAGGAGCACCTCAATACATAAGGCAAATGCTAACAGCCATAAAAGGGGAAATCGACAGTAACACAGTCATAGTAGGGGACTTTAACACCCCACTTTCACGAATGGACAGATCATCCAAAATGAAAATAAATAAGGAAACACAAGCTTTAAATGACACATTAAACAAGATGGACTTAATTGATATTTATAGGACATTCTATACCAAAACAACAGAATACACATTCTTCTCAAGTGCTCATGGAACATTCTCCAGGATAGATCATATCTTGAGTCACAAATCAAGCCTTGATAAATTTAAGAAAATTGAAATTGTATCAAGTATGTTTTCCAACCACAACGCTATGAGACTAGATATCAATTACAGGAAAAAATCTGTAAGAAATACAAACACATGCAGGCTAAACAACACACTACTTAATAACCAAGAGATCACTGAAGAAATCAAAGGAGAAATAAAAAGATACCTAGAAACAAATGACAATGAAAAAACAACAACCCACAACCTATGGGATGCAGCAAAAGCAGTTCTAAGAGGGAAGTTTATAGCTATACAAGCCTACCTTAAGAAACAAGAAACATCTCAAATAAACAACCTAACCTTACACCTAAAGCAATCAGAGAAAGAAGAACAAAAAAAAAAACCCCCAAAGCTAGCAGAAGGAAAGAAATCATAAAGATCAGATCAGAAATAAATGAAAAAGAAATGAAGGAAACGATGGCAAAGATCAATAAAAAGCTGTTTCTTTGAGAATATAAACAAAATTGCATTTATCTTTTAAACTTTCTGTCCTTGCTTTTGTTTTTCTCTATGTGTGACTTTGAAGAGGTACAATACAAAGATCTGTGAGTATAATGGTATATATTCAGGTAGATAGTTGACCATCTATGTTATCTTTGCTTTTACTAAAGCAAAATAGTAAAATAGTGAATTTTTATTTTGAAAACTTTCTCCTTTTTGGAAAATTTGAAAATTAGGAATATTTTACACTGATAGTTTTCCTGTGTGGAAGTTGCACTCTTTAAAGAGATCACTGAGTCATCTAACATGTCATAAGCTTCAGATGAGAAGTAAATCAATGTTTTGAGAAAGTGCATGTGTGACTGTGAACTGTTACATTAAGGGGAAAATAATGTGGTTTGTCATCAATCTCTCCGTGTGGCAAACAAGGGCTGACTTGTGGAAATTTTGGAGGCTTTTATTTACAGAGAAAACACAGACCCCGTGCTGCTTAGGGTCCTATCAGCCCGCACTTTCAAAGGGATCACATCTGAAAAGGAGGCTGCTTAAATCATAACCTTTACGGATAGTCCGATCCATAAGCAGACCAAAATTACTTTGTTCCTGTGAAGAAGAACAAAACCTAAAGAATTTAATTATTTGTGAACTATTCATGAATATTTTGATCCTGGCTCAAGGCTAGAGTTGGAAAAGAGAGACAATCACTGACTGCTGCCAAGCAGGGTTTCATGGAAGAAAAATATGGAATATTTCAGCCTCAGGACAACACCCCATATTTCCAGGTTTTGTTTGAAGAAAAGAGAGGTGTTGCTAGAGACAAGTGATCCTGGGGTAGAAATGGAAATAAAAGCAGACCCTCTGAGAAAGAAATGGGATATGAACTGTTGCTGGGAAGAAATTATTGCAGTGATGTGTGTTGTTTAGTTATAATGCTCAGATTATAACTTACATTTTGTGAGAAACATATGGCCACGTGCTAAACGTCCATATGCCATGGTTAATAACATCGAATTCCATTGATGCTTCTTGTACTACTGATCTTACTTAGTGGTTGGATAGTTCATAAATGTACAAGTATGTGTGTACACAAACACACACCACCCTGACGCATCTGGTAGAGGCAAGTAGCTCACATATACTCAGCGCTTGACTTTTGACTTGATGGCTTTTGCCAAAGTTACGGGAAGAAGCATCACTAAGCTGTCTTGGGGCATGATCTGTTCCCTTGTTTCTGTGTCATACAGGCCTTAGATGAAGAAAGCACTCAGTGTAGTGGCAAGAGCAGAAAATTGAACACCATATAGATATGAGCTTTACTATTAGCTCTTCTGCCTTTTAGTGTTGTCCACCTGGGTAAGTAGTTTAATGTCTCTGAGCATCAATGTAAAGAAGATGATACAATCTAACTCTGAGGTTGTTGGAAGGATGAGAAAAATTGATATGAAAAATCTAGCATCATCTTAGGCACATATCACATGCTTGAAAAACAGTGCAGGATTTTCTTTTCCCTCTCTCAATATACATTAGTTGCCTTTGAGCAGAATAAACACATTCAGAATTCTAATACACAGAAGTTAGCCATGGTTCTGCATCCACATCCATGCTCCAAATCTTGTCTTTCTACCAAGAGCCAGTATGTAACAAAACCACAGACTAGGCTCCTGGGTAAGAAAGGTGCCAATGATTGAACATATATTCTTTTTACTCTTTCTTCTCAAGTTTAGGATGAACAAACAAAACATAATTTAAATTTGAGAACCACTTAATGAGGATACCTATTATATAAGATAGAGATGTGCTGCACTGATTTACTTAGTCAGAAGTACAAGATCAACCCACTGCTATAATTATTAGGGCATCTACATACTAAATACTTCCAAATAGGGACCATAGTTCTCAAGTTGTTGATTTCCATTAGAAGTTAAAATTGTTTATTTTGTGCTGTTAAGTAGATAAGTCTTTTAGAGAGTTCTGTGCCATATATATTTACAGCTTTAATTTTATATATATATATATATATATAAAAAACTATATATATAAAATTTATGATTTATATTGATAATATATAATTTACATATAATATACATGTACTTATATATTATATAATATATAATTATTTATAATTCATATATAAATGTGACATAAATACATAAACAAATAAATAATAAACACATAAATTTTGTGTCTCTCAGGGTTAGACACTACTGTATGTTACTTGCTGAAGTTACAGCACTGAATATATGAGAAAACGTCATTTCCTAAGGGGCTTATATTTCTAATGAAGGGAGAGAGGCAGCAAACTAATAAGCAAATAAATAAATATGACCATTCCAGATAATGACGAGTGTTGAGAAAAATAAAGTAGGGTGCTGGGGTTTAGAGTGACTGAGGTGATGGGTGAGGGAGAGGCAAGGGACTGAGAGGGACGAACACTTGACATCAGTTATTTGGGGATGGTCTTTCTGAGGAGATGTGGTTAAGGCAGAGGATCCGCCAGGTGAGAATTTCAGGAAAGGGAGCTCCAGGCTGAAGAAAGAATGCAGGTCCCGAGTCTGAAATGAGTTTAGGTGTTTAAGAAACAAAAAGAAGGCCAGTGTGGGTAGAACATAGATAATAGAATAAGGGATAATTAAAAGGGATAACAGAATAAGATGGAATTGAAAAGGGGGTCAAGGTCCAGATCCTGGAGGTCCTTTTGAACCAAGGTAAGGAATTTGGGTTTTAGGCCAAGTGCGACAGAAAGCCACTGGAGAGAGCTAAGTAGGGGCATGAAATGTTGGGGTCCAAGAGTGGAAGAAGCCAGGTACGTTTTCAGGTTGTTAGAGAGGTCCAGTGAGATAAAATGGAGGTTGGGGTCAAGGAGGAAGCAATGGAGATGGAGGTGGGTTCCTGGATTTGGACATAGGGAGCAAGAGGCAGGGAAGATGGACAAAGAAGATGTGGTGTGGGTACGCAGTGGAATACTACTCAGCCACGAAAAGGAACGCAATAGTGCCATTTGCAGAGATGTGGATGGACCCAGAGATTGTCATACAGAGTGAAGTAAGTCAGAAAGAGAAAAACAAATATCTTATAATACTGCTTATGTGTGGAATCTAGAAAAATGGTACTGGTGAACTTATTGGCAAAGCAGAAATAGAGTCACAGACGTAGAGAACAAACGTATGGATACCAAGTGGGGAAGAAGGGGGTGGGATGAATTGGGAGATTGGGATTGAGATATATACACTACTATGTATAAAGCAGATAACTAACGAGGACCCCCTGTATAGCATAGGGAACTCTACTCAGTGCTCTGTGGTGCCCTAAATGGGAAAGAAATCCAAAATAGAGGGCATGTGTGTACACGTATAGCTGGTTCACTTTCCTGCACAGCAGAAAGTAACACAACATTGTAAAGCAGCTATACGGCAATAAAAGTGAATAAAAAAGAATTACTCACATGTATGAAGCTCATGCCATCCTGTTCGTGAGTGTGTCCCTGACGCCCGGCACAGCGCTGGCTCACAGCAGTCAGCATGCAATAAATGTTTACTACAATTCCCAAAAGACAAGCCCTTTTCTAAGTGCTTTATATGGATTACCTCATCTGATTCTCACTTCCTCATGGGCTAGATTCTATCATTTTCCGCATTGTATATAGAAGAAAAACTAAAGTTAAGTAGTTTGGTTAAGTACTTTCCGCAAGGATAACCAGGAAGTAGTGATGCTTGTAAAGCAACGGTAGTTCGTCTGACTTTCAAAGCTCACGCTCCTGGGCTTCCCTGGTGGCGCAGCGGTTGGGAATCTGCCTGCCAATGCAGGGGACACGGGTTCGAGCCCTGGTCTGGGAGGATCCCACATGCCGCGGAGCAACTAGGCCCGTGAGCCACAGCTACTGAGCCTGCGCGTCTGGAGCCTGTGCTCCGCCACAAGAGACGCCGCGATAGAGAGGCCCGCGCACCGCGATGAAGAGTGGCCCCCGCTCGCCGCAACCAGAGAAAGCCCTCGCACGGAAACGAAGACCCAACGCAGCAAAAATTAATTAATTAATTAATAAAAACTCCTACCCCCAACATCTTAAAAAAAAAAAAAAAAAAAGCTCATGCTCTTATTTGCTACTTCTGGAAATAAAGAGTAAATGCAAGTCACTAGCATCTTCCCCAGAAATTATCTACATGGGGTCCCTGTTTAGTGGTATTCCCACTGCTTAAATATGTTTTGTCCTTGGTTCCTGGTTTAATAATCATAAGAGCTAGTATTTACTGGATCATTCCCATGTGTCAGGCACTCTACGAGATATTTTACACTTACTAGATGAATTTAATTCTGACACAAAAGCTATGAGATAGATACAAGTATTATGTCTGCTTTATTGAGAAAATTAAAGGCAGAGTGTTTATCCTAATGTATTTCATTCCAAAGCCAATGGTTTTTACTCAGAAGTTATGGGAATAACAAATAAACATATAAAAGTGATCAACACCAGGGAAATGCAAATTAAAACAGCATTAGGTATTACTGTACATCCATCAGAACTGCTAAATTTAAAAGACTGACAAAATCAAGGGTGGCAAGAATATGCAGGACCTGAAAATTTCATGGGGTGCTGCTGGAATTTAAAATGGTGTGATTATTTTAGAAACTCTCTTATCAGTTTCTAAAAAATCAAACATACACCTACTGTGGCACAGTAAGTCCACTTCTAGGATTTTATCCAACAGAGATGCAGACATTTGTGGCAGCTCTTTTGATTCATGTAACACTTACTGAGTACTTACTAGGTACCAGGTAGGATGTTGTATTAGTTAGGGTTCTTCAGAGAAACAGAAACAATAAGACGTAGAGAAAGAGATTTATCATGAGGAATTAGTTCTTGTGATTACGAAGGCTGAGAACTCTAGACCCAGGAGAGCCCAGGGCGTGGTTCCTACTTGAGTCCCAAGGCCTGAGAAACAGGTGAGCTGATGGTATAAGTTCCACTCCAAGTCCAAGTCAAGTCCAAAGGCAGATGAAGATCAGTCCCCCAGTTTAAAGTCAGTCAGGCAGAGAGAGAGAATTCTTTCTTACGCCGCCTTTTATTCTGTTTAGACCTTAATGGATTGGATGAGGTCCACCCACAGGGGCAAGAGCAATCTGCTCCTTCAGTCTAACAGTTCGAATGTTAACCTCATCTAGAAACACCGTTACAAACACACACCCAGAAATAATGTTTCACCAAATATCTGGGCATATAAAATTAACCATCACACGTATTAAGCAACTTAACAACGATACTTCACTGTATACGCTATGAAGAGCTCCCACTAGGAGGATTATGTATCACAATACATATACACAGACACAATACAATCGTGTCTGTCTGGTGATACGATTACTAGCGGACCTTCTCACTTTCAAACCGTTCAGTTTGAATAGTAACTTACTTAGTCACCTAAATTCAAATCCATGTCTTTTTCCCGAGAAGCTTGCTATCCAGTATGGTGTAAAATCTGCTACTAAATTTTTACACTACCCTGACCCTCCCCCCGCTGAGTGATGGAATAAGGCTGAAGATTAAAACGCAATTAAGCAACTGTTTTGCACATTACTTAGGAATCAAGTATCTATATGTGATTGAGAAAGGTCATGTGTACATGTCTTCATAACAAAACGGCCTTTTCAAATGTCACACCTGCTTCCCAGCTCTCAAGCATCAGGATATTTTCTCTCATTAACAAGGTGGCAGTCTCACTGCATACAAAGTCCCATAACTTTTTTCCTTATGTCTTAATATTGTGTTTGATTTAAAAGAAACAGTTTTAGTATATATTATCTAATATGATTCTTGAAAGAATCTCCTAATGGAAACAGAGTAGACACCATCTAACCAGGCCTCTAAGCCATAAGAGTCCCTGTTGTCTCATATCTAACCAGGACCATTAAGTCATATCTAATGAGGGCCTCCTAAATCATTCCTGCCTGTATACACTTCCTTCCTTCCCCACATCCACTTTGTTAGCTGATTCTTACCGTCATCTTGGCTCTCCTCGATGACTTTCCTACATCCCTCACTGTTTTTCATGCTGCTAGAATTTTCTTCCTTCAGGTCAGCCTTTGTTAATTAATCTACAAAATAAAAATCTGATCATGTCTTTCCCATGCTTAACAGATTCAATGGGTCCAGTCCCCTTAGCATGGCATCAAAGGACCTTCACTATATAACTCATTGCCACATTTATTACCATTCTTTCCCACACTCTGTGATAGCCATTCAGAACTAACTGAAGTGGTCCCCGAATATCCTGTCTAGGTTTGGGGCTTTAGAAATGCTTTTCCCTCTCTCTGAAAGTCCTTCCCCAAATCCTATCTGAGTAACTATTATTTGCATTTCCTGTTTCTGCTTAGGTATCATATTCTCCTCTAAGCTTTTCCTGACCCTCAAAGACTCCAGCATTCCATAACACTTTGCAGACATTATGCCATGGCACTTACTAAACCATATTATCATTGCCTTGATAATGTTCTGACGCACCTTTATTCTTCCACAGTTTTCTATCTTAGAAAACAGACAATCTGATGGCAAGAGGTTAGGGTCACTTTATTCGTTATCACATTCCCAGGGACATTTTGCATTGCCTGATATACAGTCGGGACTCTGAACATTTCCTAAATAATTGAATCGATGAACTACTCTCTATTTTATAGAAGTAATAAAGAGTAAATCAGCTACCCAACTAAAAAAAAAAATCATTACATAAGTACATAAATAAATACCTAAAATGATATAAACATAATGAAAGAGATCATAAGAATAGATGGGGTTTGAGGGGCGGATTGAAGGTGTGGCTCTTTAGAAAAATTGGCCATAAAGGTCTTTTCTAAAAAGGTTTGAGCTCAAGTCTAAGTCATAAGATTCAAAGCCAAACACTAATAAAGTAAGAATTCGTTTTTCATATTTGCTCTGGCAGGAAGAATAAATTCCCTGAGGCAATGGGACAGTAGGCAAATAAGTCTGAATGAGGAAAATGTTTGGAAGAATTTCAGGTAACGGAGAGATTCCACCTATAGAATCACCCTCATAGGAGGATGTGAGTGCATGGGGCATAGCATGAAACGGAAAGATCAAAAAAGTTCAAAGATGCTAACAGGAAAAGAAGATGAACGCTAAGACACAGAACTACTTAAGATTAAATTCTACCAACATTGAACTTTTATTTATAACAGAAAAGAATCAAGCAACATTTTCTTTGTGAAGAAAACGGGGCTCACTTAATCATTGTTTGGGTGTGTCTCCTCTGAGAAGAGACCAAAACTGCCAATGATATATATTCACACATTTTCTCTCTATAAATCAAAGTGAAAACTAATTAAACTCTGAAAAAAATTTTCTAATTTCTACACATTTCTTCTCTCCAAAGTGAGCGTATCCTTTTCATAAAGATTCTGAGAGCGTATTCCAACAAATTTGGTCTTTTCACTGAAGCAAATGATTACATTTATTGTTTTTTTAAACATTAAGAAGGTGATGTCATTTATTGTTGATAAACTTTAATGGCATCTAAATAAGAGGGTCAGTTTTTTTTTTTTTTCTTTTCTCATTTGTCTGTTGTTTTTTCGCTCCCGCTGGACCAGTAGCAGCCTCCAAATGACATGACGCTAAAGCGGACCTTTTTTTTTTTTTTCCAATTTGAAAGAAAAAAAGCAACCTTCACCTCAGCACCAAATGAGGCAGTTCATGCTGGTTTTGGAAAAGGAATTAGCTCCAGAGAAAAAAATAACAAACCCAGTCCCGCGGTCTTTCCTATATATCGAAAAGGCCAGTTTGGAAAGGAAATGCTGAAAGAGAAACAGAAGGTGCCCGGGTTTCTTTATCATACCTGGAGAAGGATATGCTAAAATCGCCACGGCTCTGCCCTGGCGCCAAAAGCCTTCATTAATTTTTCTCTTTTAAAGTGGCACCCACTGCTCTATAAAATGATCTATTGGGACTTCAAAGCCGTGGCAATTGCATGTGGCACAGGATGTACGCAATTAATTATGTGATGCCTAAATGACAGGGTGTAGGAAAAATAGGGGAGAAGAAAAAGTTTTTTAAAAAAGCAAAAAAAAAAAAAAAATCCAAAGTAAACTGAAAGACCTAGTTGTCTGCCTGCCAAGAACCAGTAGCCGATAAGGCCTCCAGTTGCTGTGGAAACTCGGGCCTCCAGGAGCCAGAACCCAATTTCAGAAACCACAAAATCAACATAAACGTGTGCAAAAATAAAAAGGTTTGTTTGGCAAGTAATAAGGAGAAGGCTACCAATGTACAAAACACATGAACCAAGGTGACCTCAGCTGATTGAAGCCGTAATGACGGTGATGTCCACGGCAGGTGTGGCACCTCTGAAATGAGCGGTAACAAGACACAGTCCACGCTGCTTTCTGTTATCAGGTAATTGCTACCTTTTTGAAATATAAACCTCCCGCCACCTCTTCCCATGCCTCACCTCAAAAAACATAACACCACCCTTCATGAAAGCAATGTTAAAGACCCTGATTTTATCCCAAGAGGCCAGAAAAAAGACAGCTAGACTTTTCACTTGTTCCTTAGATCATGAATTACATTCTCTGTCATCCAGGAAAAGGAAAAATAGATTATATATACAGACTTCTATATCCCTTATGCAATATTTGCAAGGAACAATTACATTTGAAAGTAAGAGGCAGGCTTCGCATGTCAACTCTGAATAATTACAGACTTTAATGTTACTCTGAAGTTTTTATTTAATTTATTGAAATTTGGAATATAGGAGTACCATCTAAAATAAAAGCCCTTTAATGGGTGGACAACTTTTAATGCATCTTTATAGCCCCAGAAATGTACAGATATAGTATTCTTTTCTGTCTTTCTCTCATTTCCTTTACTATGTGCTCTCCTAGACACTTAATCAATAGGTTGATTAATCGTTTGCTTAGGTAACACCAACTCTGTATTCTACCTAGCACTAAACCCAGAGGACTTTCCATATAAATTTCAGAGAATCCACAAACTTGGGATCGTATAGAAAATGCACCAGCATACTTGGTTCTGAGAAAGTGACCTCAAATTC
This sequence comes from Aethalodelphis obliquidens, assembly GCF_003676395.1. NCBI lineage: Eukaryota > Metazoa > Chordata > Mammalia > Artiodactyla > Delphinidae > Aethalodelphis > Aethalodelphis obliquidens. The sequence continues at coordinate 3,746,716 of NW_020837988.1, forward strand.
CTTTCCAGAAAGGAAAATCTTTAAAAAGATGAATTCCAGACAGATAAACGTATACAGAAGAAATCAAACCCAAACCCTAGAAATGTCAAGTATGTATCAATTCACTATAGGAGCATCCACATCTTTGTTTCCATTTTTTTTTTTTTTTTTTTTTTTTTGTGGTACGCGGGCCTCTCACTGCTGTGGCCCCTCCCGTTGCGGAGCACAGGCTCCGGACGCGCAGGCCCAGCGGCCATGGCTCACGGGCCCAGCCGCTCCACGGCACGTGGGATCCTCCCGGACCGGGGCACGAACCCGTGCCCCCTGCATTGGCAGGCGGACCCTCAACCACTGCGCCACCAGGGAAGCCCTTTGTTTCCATTTTGAGCCTAAGCTTTTACTCCTTAAATTGAGAATTAAATTGAAAATATATAATTCCATTTACAATAACCCACATTGTCTTTGTTTGTATAGAAAACTCTACCTCTGTGGCAGAGATTCTGCTAACACGTATCACATCACTTCCTTCATTTCACGTGCACCCAGCTAAGCCATATCTCCTTGTGACTGAGTTCTGGCCAGGGCAATGTAGGCAGGACCGATGAACACTACTTTCAAGACTGGCCCTACTAAACCTCTCTTATCATCCTCCACAATCTCTCTAGATGCCCATTTGCCAATTAGATACAGAAGACCCCGCGGAAGCCCTCGAATCCCAGAAGACAACATATCTCCTAACGGAGGGAGTGTGGCTCCCTGGCTTACCACCTGGAGAAGAGCTATCCAGGAGGGCCACCTGACCAGGAACATCGTGCTGGACTTGGCAGGAATGACAAATACGCTTTCAGTATGTTGAGCCACTCAGGTCTGCAGCAGTGGTTAGCACACTGCATATGCCCTAGCTAATGCAGCACCCTTCAAGGAGCAACCTAAGCATCACCAACGTCTGTGAAGCAGGCTTTGAGATCTTAAGGGATCTTCCAAGCACATCTTTTCCTGCTGCATCCAGCTCTATCAGAGCCCTAATCGCATATGATTGTCATATAACTGTTCCTGTAGTAAGCATACCAGGACTATGCTTGTTTTATCAACATTTTCCAGGTACAGCACACTAAAAATGCATGTTGACATTTGGAGTCTAGGAAATGTATCTACCTAGTAAGGATGAGGATAAAAACGCCAGAAATGTCCACAAAAGATACGTTCTTGTCCGCCTCTGTCAAAAGCAATTTTGGTAGCTCTTTAAAAAGATCAGTGGGAAGCCTGGACAACTGAGGGAAAACGCGAAATCCTGAGCCTATATTTTGAAGAACAAAGGAATGAGAAATACCTTCCTTCTGGGTAAGAGGCAGAGGGAAGGCTCAGGGTCTTAAGCTCTTCAGCACTGTGCTGCATTTTGACCTTCAAGTATCTGTTATTGAGCAAGAGAATTATAGGTGATTTTTATTTAATTTCTTTTGTATGATTTTCTATAATTCCAAATTTTATCTACTAAATATACACTGACATTTTATTGTTAGAATAGATGAATACTTGTTATTTGTTAAAATAATGCATTCAGGGTAAGTTTAAGACAGCCTACAATATTAAAACATATTTAAACAGTACATTCAAAAAAAGGCGAGATCTTGAAAAATCAACAAAATAAAGTCCTATGATGATAATAATCTTACAATGTGTGGGGTGTTCTTTTGAGTATTGTGCCTACATTAACTTTAACGTAACTTTAATATTCAGTAACATTCTCATAACTTCCAACAAAGTAGGTAATCGTATTACTTCGTTTTTACAAACAAACTGAAGCACACAGGCATTGAATAACTTGCCTAAGGGCACTCAGCTAGTACGCGGAGGGGCTGAGATCTCAACCCAGGCAGTGCATTTTTTTTTTTTAACTTTTATTTTATATTGGAGTCGAGTTGATTTACAATGTTGTGTTAGTTTCAGGTGTACAGCTGAGTGATTCAGTTATACGTACGCATGTATCTATTCTTTTTCAAATTCTTCTCCCATTTAGGTTATTACAGAGTACTGGACAGAGTTCCCTGTGCTGTACAGGTCCTTGCTGGTTGTCCGTTTTAAATGTAGCAGTGCACAGGCAGTGTACTCTAAGGCACCACACCTTCGGATGTTTGCAAGAAACAAAAACAGAGTTTGCCCTTGGGTTACTCTCTTTCAAGGCAAACAGGGAATAATAGGTTATACAGATTTATCTTTCTGTTATACACACACACACACACACACACACACACACACACACACACACACACATTTGTCTGGATATACTGATGTTCTCCTAGGCCAAAATTTTAAGGGAAATTGATTGTTAAAGTTATTGAGTGTGAAAGTGGGCAAGATATTCAACTGTATTATTATAGAATATACAGAAATAAAATCCAATCTAGAAAACAAAAAAAAAAGCAATGAATCCATACTTGAGTTCACGAGGCATGGCTTTTCAAAGTTTTCATCTTTTTGTGGGCAACGGTGGATAAAAATATCTTCACTAAGAAGATGGGTCATTGTTGGAGATAACCTAGCTATTTTCCCATTCTCCTCTTAATGATCAAAAACTACTGCAAAGTTCAGAGTGGAGCAGAGTTAAACAAAATCTCTTTGGCAAGATTACGTCTTCCAAAGGGACTTGATTAATCTAATAATGTTGCACATTAAATCAATTTGCGCCAAGAAAATGAAAGCCACACAGGGTGATATATAGCCTATGGGAGCTCCCCAAACGAACCCCAAGCCCCAGCCAATGTTTTAGTCTCTTACTACTTCTTTTATTTTACACAGAAAATTAAATTTTAGCAGTTGAGTTCTACTTTCATTTAGAACGTCCATTAAAAGTCTGGCTGTAATATTTATGAATACCAAAACAAGACCACCAGGGCACGTATTTGCTAAAAAGCATGTCTCAGTTACAGATCTACCAAACAGTTCCTCAGACATTAACAATGATGACGATGATTTTAAAAATAAATATATATTGATATATATATATACAAATTATGATCTAAAACAAACTGTATTTAACAAAGAAGTCCAAGTTGGAAGAACAGATAAAAGGAAAAGAGAATAAAACTTTTTAAATGTTACAACAAAATTCCTTTTTGTGATTCAGAAGAACTTTCCTTCTGTCACTTCGATCCTGGGGTTAGAAGATGGAGGATCAGGCTCGACGAAACACTTGTCAGATTTCATTATTAAACCTTCAGGGGGCTTCGCTGGTGGCGCAGTGGTTGGGAGTCCGCCTGCCGATGCAGGGGACGTGGGTTCGTGCCCCAGTCCGGGAGATCCCACATGCCGCTCTGGAGCGGCTGGGCCCGTGAGCCATGGCCTCTGAGCCTGCGCGTCCGGAGCCTGTGCTCCGCAACGGGAGAGGCCACGACAGTGAGAGGCCCACGTACCGCAAACAAACAAACAAACAAACAAAAAGTTAACCACTATTTTAGGTTCAGCTTCAGCTGTGAGGTGATCCTTATCTTTTTCCCTGGACAAACTTTATAAAAATATAGTATTTTCTGAGTAATAACTTTCCAGACTATAACATCTAAATCATTAAATTGTTACACTGTTCTCCCCAACCCAATGCAATGGAAAAGGAGAAATAAAAGAGGAAGATGAAGTAGGAGAAACAAAGAGCCTTTCTTCACACTTTCCCAAGTCTTAAAACTTCGTCCATCCATTCCTGACACTCTCTCAGTAGCAAACCTATTCTCGTCCCTTCTCTCCACCATCTCTGCTAACTCCCAGGGAGCGGGGCTTCATTTATTCACTCCAGACTGGACTCTCCCAGAAGTTTCATTTCTTTTACATGTTTCTGGGCACAGAAAGGAGGTTATGCAAAGACTGGTCTTGGGATTATACAAATTTTGATGGTTCCTGCCAACAAACTGCCTTTTCCCTAAACATATCCCCCTCTTTTTTTGTATATAAAGAAAGAAAGCTTCTCATTTAAACTACAGGCCTAGGGAGAAAAATGAGGAGAGAGGGCAGGGATATGGAACAAGTTGATGAAAAAAATGCATCAGAGTTCTTAAAGGTTTTGCTCTTCTTCTGAACTTAATCTAGTAGCATTTTCAGTGTCACTGGATTGGCTTAATTGGAGAGGATTTAGGTGCAACATCACGCTGTCATTCACAGACTGTCCGTGTGTGTGTGCGCGCGCACGTGTGACCGTAAGCATGATGACTTTTATACTGTAGAGAACTGCTGATATAAAAATCATTCTGCAATGAAAAGAGGGCATGGTTTTTTTCCAGTCAACTTTCAAAGGAACTCCTCTGTCATCTGGACCCAGAGCTAAGGTGGCCAACCTAGAGTTTTGCAGGGCAGATCTGCTGGGGTCCGTTTCTCCCTCTGCCTCCAGAATGGCAAAATGCCCAATACTCTCCTGGTAACCGTGTGCGCTCTGCAGCTCGCAGTTTTCTCTATCATTGACCTCTGCAGGCCTTTGAAGTGACTTCTTCTGGCTTTGCTCACTTCCCTGCCATTCTCCAGAATGCCTCTGCGTGGTATTTGGACTGTAAGGAAGGTCCGACTGGAGAATCAAAATCTTGGGACCAAAGCCTCAAATCTGAACACTGCAGAGAGCCAGAGTTTGAAAAGTCTTTTTTCTCCAATACCTTCTTTGCCACCAATGTACATCATTTCTTAAAACAGAAGTACAACTTCTGAGGATTACACTGTAATTTGGCCTTCAAGTGTTGCCTTTTCCTTTGGTGGGGTAAGAGCTAAGATGTACACAGTCAGATCCAGTTAACTGAATTCTGAACTTTTAGGCTATTGGTGGGTCCTCAATAACATAAGTTAACTGAACTGAAGAACACGGCCCATCCGAGTGGATGTGGTAGGTTTTACCACTGCAACTTTTAGAACAGACTAATTTTTAAATTCAGGGATGTGAAAATTTTAAACCAAGACGATCCAGATGAGTTTTTAAAAGGGATAGAGGATGCAGATTTACCTTGGAGGAGAAGAGGCTGGGGGCATCAGGCAAGAGGTCAGAACCTCAGATGATGATTTCAGGGGTTTCAGGGATTTCAGGTCTGAGCCTCAGGCCAGAAGAGGAGGAAACATCGGACACCAGGTTAAAAGTCTAGTTAAGAAGGAGGGCCGCTTATTACGGAGAAAAGGTGGAGAGTTGAAGCATGATGCTTGCTTGGACTGCTGAGGCTCTAGTCCTATCAGACTATCAGATTGATGCCGTTCCTCCAACCGCTTCCAACCAGGTTCTCTTTTACTGGTTCTGGATAAAACTGAGCTACACTGATGACTGTTATTGCTGCAATAGGGAAGAGGGAAGGGAGACAGAGTCAGGAAGATGCAATGTGTAAGATCTCAAAAGTGTAGATCTGTGTGAAGTGTGGAGACCTGAAGAGCTGAGGAAAGGAGCAGAGTTGGCAGGGTAGAAAAGAGTGTTTAGAAGAACAATAGTCATTAGATTTTGTTGTGATTAATACATATGCTTTTAAATATCCTATCCTTAAAATCACGGAAACAAGGAAACTAGTAAGACAGCCTCCTTCACCTTTAATAAAAAGGGCATGGTAATTTCTTCAGATACTCCCAATTACATGTACATTTCATGCCGATGATTTATTTGAAGGTCTTAATATGACTGAGTAGTTAGGAAATTACGTTCTTTTTTTTTTTTTTTTTTTTCAGTACGCGGGCCTCTCACTGTT
>NW_020837988.1:3752484-3981696 GCF_003676395.1 Aethalodelphis obliquidens
CTCTCACTGTTGTGGCCTCTCCCGTTGTGGAGCACAGGCTCCGGACGCGCAGGCTCAGCGGCCATGGCTCACGGGCCCAAGCCGCTCCGCGGCATGTGGGATCTTCCCGGACCGGGGCACGAACCTGTGTCCCCTGCATCGGCAGGCGGACTCTCAACCACTGCGCCACCAGGGAAGCCCTATGTTCTATCTTTTGTGCTTGATCTATGTGTTATCTTTGGTGATGCAGAGGAAGTGATGGATATCAATTTAGTCAGTTTCATAAATGGTCCAGTTTGGTACACATATTATTCAAGGCCATCCATTAAAAACAGTAAACCTTATAGGTATACGTGAAATATTTAGGCAAATAGCTTATTTATTCTTAATATCGTTATTATATCATGTGGCTAATACTCAATAACACATGAACTATTTTTTAAAGTGAATTGACTGTATAATCATTTTCGCAGGCATTCTTATTTTACGTGAACCCAGAAGGTCACATTATGGAGAATATGAAATGTCTGCGATGACTATACCTTATGGAGGAATGTGTCTGTTACTATCCTGGATCCAGAATCCTTTAGTCTCTAGATCCCTCTACTGACAAAGAAACGGGATCATATTTTTGTAAAACTATAAAAAACATGGTGTGAATTTCTCAAACCAAGAACACTCCCATCAGCAGTGTTCTTTCCACAGATTTCCATTTATTAATGTACTTAGTATGTTATCCAATAAATATGACCTATATATGACTAAGCTTTTAATCACTACAACTATAAATGCCAACTTATAAAAGATTTAAGAAATTCCATGATTTCATACAGAGGGAAAAGATTGAAAAATTACTCTATAATGACCTTTAATGTCAATCAAAAATTGGTATGTGAAAAGCAACTGACTCTCCATCCTGAATAAGGTTGAGATGACTGTAAGTAGCAAATAGATCTTGACTAACTGAAGAGAAGGATGTTAGTCTGGGGAATATAGCAACACCTTACCCTGGGCAAGGTTTTACAATCCCGTTCCTTACGGCATTTTGTGAAACCGTCCACGCTAGTTTGAGATAGGTAAACTGTAGGCTTACTAGCCTACAGGAACATGAACCTGAAGCCCTGTGAGATCTTTCACGGCCACGTAAGTCTGGGAAATGTTGCAGTTAATTCCCTGCCGTCACTTCACACACAAAACTAGATGTATTTGCAGGCTGCCTCCCTTTTTCTGTCAATGGCACCACCGTTCTTCCAGCCAGCCAGGCTTGAAATTTTGGAATTAGTTTTCATTCTTTTGGTTTCCTACTCCTTAGCCCAGTCACTCACCAAATTTATTCAATTTGTTGATGTCTCTTTCCTATCCAAATCTACCTTGCTTGTCTCGTTGCAAGGTTTTAATTCAAATTCCTCTTACTTCACGCTTGTTCAATTGTGGTGCTCTTATCATTGGACCCTTTCCCCATCTAAATGGCCCGTGGGTCACCACTAGATTAATCGTCTTTAAACATCACTTTGATCAGGTTATTCATCTTCAGTGTCTCTGCCTTGTGTTTATCTGTGTTGCACGGCTGCTGGTCGGTTCAGCGACAAATGGTCAGGTGATCACATCCACCCAAGAAAAACCGCCTGTGGTAACTGCTTAGGAAATTTACAAGTTCCTCAGCGTATCAGTGACTTGAAGGAATCTCTCAATGGAAAACCTGGTTTATTTTATTTAGCATTCCACATTTCTCAAATTTAGTTGAACGTGGAAACATTTTTTTTCTATGTAAAAATTACTAACATTTCTGAGATTGGATATTTTAAATAACATACTATGGGAAACATTTGTGTCGTAATATGCCAACTCCTTAGGTTGACATATTTCTTCCCAATCACACTCTCTTCTGTCTAGTCTTGTATTCTTCAAGATTCAATTCAACGCCACCTCTCTTATGAAGACTTTTCAACACTCCAGTTCAAAAATCTAGATCAGTCTCCCAGGATATGACACATAGTAATTGTAACAGTCATAGAACAATTCCCAATCCATTCAATTCAATTTAGCAAAAGTCTATTAGGCAACATCCAGTTGCCAGACACTGATGATAGGAAGTAAATTATGTGATGCCTTACATGAAGGTGCTCACCGAAGTATTTGGAAAATTGGAGATATTGCTGTAATAGTGACATGCAAAGTACTAGGAAAACTTGTTTGATTTGAGTTGGGAATTGTGGATGGTGGCTCATATAAAGCTGGAGAAAGAGAAAGATGGCCTCTGAGCTGTCTCAGTATAACCAAAACCTTAGCTAATTATCATCATTAGACAGTGAATTATGGTTAACTTATATTCCCATATTGAACTCAAAGGCCATCTTATCCTCTGGCTGTGCTTTGTAAGACAGAAGACCCTTGGTCACTATCACCCATTAAGAGTTCCTCATCGAGTTGAAAACTTATTAAATAACTCTTCAGTTACTTATTCTTCAGACTACAGAAACCCAGTTCTTTTTATCTTTTCTCAAAGCTCTGATTTTCTAAGCCTTTAATCATCATTCTGTTTTTCTGAACTGCCTCCAAAGTCTCATGCCTTTCTGGACTTGTCGCTTGCACAACTGGTTACTGTGCTGCATAAACAGCGGCGGAACGTCACGGATGACCGTACAACGTGGTAAGGATTGATTTAGTTAAGAACCCAACTCACAAATACTTATTCAGAACATCCCAACCCTGTAGTGCAAGACTTGGCTGTGGGTCAGAAGCGTTTTAATGGCCTGTTCATACAGCATTACATGAGGGTGATGATTTTCTAAAAATTCTTCTGGGCATAATATTAAACTACAGAAACACCCAAATAAGTACATCCACACAGCACCAGATATTTAAGAGTCATTTATGATTTCCACTGTTTATTTGATTAAGTAAATATGACATATTAAAAATATTTAAGGTATATATTTGTGTATATATATGTTTGTATGTGTATAATACATATATACTAGACTAAATATATATTAAATATCTAGTTATATGAAATTAAATAAGGCATGTAATAGGTTTTTTTTTTCTTCACCTGGTTTAACTTTTGGGCTTTTCTTCGTGTTCTACAATGGCATATTTCCCACTACTAAATAGAGGAGGGAGGGTAGAATACGTCCTTAATCAGAGTAAACATCCCTAAATCAATCAAATTTTAACTCATAAATCTGTGGCACGATAGGCAGAGGGGGAAGACATCTCACTGATAAAGGAATAAGAACCAGACTGATGAGACTTCTTAAAAGTAGCAACAGAAGTGAGATATCACTGGAATATTCAGACAAGAGTGCTTGAGAAATTGTCAAACTAGTAGGGTGTACTAAGGTAGTCTAGCTTTAAAACACAAGAATGAAATAAAAATGTCTTCAGATAAAAATCCAAAATTTCCACTAATATAATACATTTAAAAATATACTTTAAGAAGAGAAACAGTGTGTCTAGGAGGAAGTTCAATACGTAAAAACAAATAGTAAGGAAAAAATGGCGAATATATATTGAGACAAACATTATCTAGTTTACAGCAATAATATTAATACTATTATTAATAATAAGTGATTCTTATATGAGTCACTTATTATCACAATAGAATCTAAAAAAATAAAACAAATAAATGTATATAACAAAACAGAAACAGGCTCGCAGATACAGAAAACAAATGAGTAGTTACCAGTGGGGAGAGGGAAGGAGGGAGGGGTAAGTTAGGGGTATGGGATTAAGAGACACAAACTATTAATACTACGTATATAAAATAATAAGAAACAAAGATATATTGTACAGCACAGGGAAACAGAGCCATTGTTTTGTGATAACTTTAAATGCAGTATAATCTACAAAAATATTCAATCACTATGTTATAAACCTGAAATATAATACTGTAAACCAACTGTACTTCAATAAAGCAAATAAATAGAGAAAAATAAAATAATAATTGAGTTTTAAAGAACAGTCATTAAATACAGGAAATTGATAGCATCTAAATTGAAGGAAGGGGGTTGAAAATAGGTTTAAGATATTGTTAAGCTTTGTACTTGAATAACCAAATATGTGTGATAAAATTTCAGGAGTGATCTCTGAAAGAGTAGTGATATCAAGTTTAATTCTAAATCTGGCTTAAAAATTTTTAAATGTTGAACTCTGGACTTAATTAAACATACATGATATAATTTCCAGAGTAACCTCTATGAAGGGAGAAATAGATTAATTAAAAACACAGTGGAATTTTTTAAAATCTGAAAAAATGAGAAGAAAAATAAACCTCAACAACTCAGAAAACCTTAATCAATCCTAAAGAATACAAGAAAGGAGTTTAAAAAGAGAAAAGGATAGATAGAAATTATAAAGCCAGACATTATAGATGAGCCCAATAACAGTGACAGTGTAAGTAGACTAAACTTGCCATTTAAAAGACAAACATGATCAAATTGTACTTAAAAAAAATCCCAGTTTACAAATATGTATTCAGAATATACCAGCTCTAATCCCTCTGCTGCTCATAAGACACCTCTACAGATAAAGACACAGATTATTTTTTGTAAATAAAAGGACTGTAAAAAAAAGATTTACTCAGGATATATTAACCAAAAGGTGGCTGACATCTCAATGTAAATATCATACAAAAGATAAATTAAGGCAAAATCATCATCAAAAATAGTTACTACATAATAGATAATAAGTAGTTCAATTCATCAATAAGATAAAAAATTTTAAACTTATATTCACCTACTAATTTAGCCCGAGAATATTTATAAATGAATATAAATAAAAAATAGAACTGCAAGAAGGAATTAACAAATTCATAATCACAGTGGGAGGTTTCAACACACCTATCTCAATGATAAATTGCAAACAGGAACAAAATTAAATCTATGGAATATTTACCAACACAGCTAACAAACTTGATTTAATGAACATTCATGCAATTATGCATCTAACCACTGGAAAATACAACTTTTTCTTGAGTGTATATTAAAACTTTAGGAAACCTGAATGTATGATAGTAGGCCATAATTAAAGGCTCAATTAATTTCAGAAAATATAGTAAGTAACATACTGACCATGTTTTTTGTAAACAATACAATTATGTTAAAAGTCAAGAAAAACAACATTATATATCTGGTATTTAAAAATGCAGTTCTAAGAAAACATAATGAAAATTTGAAATATAATTATTGAATAAAACGGAAAACTCTGCATGCCAACAATTACGAGATGTGTAAAGAAATGGAGCTTCATGGAAGATTTACTGCTTTAGAAAAAAGAAAGGCTGGAAATCATGAGCTAAGCTTCCATCATTACAAGTTAGAAAAAGAATAATACACTAATCCTTAAAGTATAATAGGGAGGAGATAATAAAGAGCCTTAAATTAGCATAATAAAAAATAAAAAATCAGCAAAGCCAAAAATTGGTGTTTTGGGAAAACTGGTAATTAAACTTCTCTCAAGATCAAAAAGAATGACTAGGAATAGGAATGGTGCACAAATACAGATACAACAGAGACTGTTTTACAGGCCACGCAAATAACTTTTTATCAATCAATTTCAGAATGAGAATAGATAATTTTGTAGATTTTCGTTCTCAAAAAGAATATCCTGAAAAACCCTATAATTATACTTTAGAAAAAAGTAACGCATACATTTAAAATACTCCCACAAAGAAAATACCAGGGCAACAGGGTTTTATAAGACAGTTTTTCCAAAATTTTAAGTACAAGGTTATCCCAGTCTCACTCAAATCTTCCAGAGAATGGCAGAGCCTATGTCTCAACTCATTCTTTGAAGCCAGTATAATTTTGGTAAGAAAGCCATGTAAAAAGAGCAGAAAGGGGGAAAAACAAGGAAAAGCTCACTTATCCATGAACTTTGCAAAAATTCCAAAGACTATACCATCAAACTAAACTGAATTCTATGCTGTATAAAAGGGATTCCACCATGAGCAAACTAGACTGGATTCAGTAATGCAAGGGCTGTTCAACAAACTGAAACCTACAGACCCACCGCACTGCGCACCACTTATACAAAGGACTGAGACATAGACTAAGGCAGCTGCCCAGAACCTTGCATCCATTCAGTGAACTGAAAAATGAAACAGCAACTGTCTCATATGAAAAAGATGTAAGCTTTTAAATGAGATAAAGCATATAAAGTGCAGTGATTGACAGATGGAAAATGATCTACAGGTAGGAAAAAATAGTATTCTTTTAACTGCTTTATGTTTCGCCCAACCCTTCACTCCTCCCCACTGTTCACTAAACCTCTTGGGTTCATGGAATCAGGAGTGTGGAAAAATAGAACATTAATTACAGGGGTTTTTTTAAGTGATCTTCTAGACTTTAGATAATTTAGATGCTCTTTAACTATCTTAATTTTGGGGCTTTGAGACGGGTAGGGAAGACGGGTAAAGCTGAATTTGGGAAGTTATTGCCAAGTTAGAAGGTGAATCAAAGATGCTGAATCGTGATACCTGGAATGATCCAAAACAGTCAAAGGAACGAGTCACTCAAGTAAACTGAGCTGATTTACACCTGAATTGTTGCAGGTCACAGTGGTGGAATCAGAATGAGTTTTGAGCCCTGATTTTAAATGTGTATAACTGTTTTTACTGTGATGTCTATAAATCATAGAAACACTCTTTAGTGTCATTTCACATTTCTGAGTATTTTCTCTAGGCCCCTCTGCTAATTTCTGGAATCTCTCCATTCAGAGTTGGAGTCATAATCAGATTTGGCCAGTCGATACCAAGGCAACTGTCTGTATGTTTTCTTTCCACTGTATCGCGGGACGCCAGCACACAGCTTAAGAAATAGTCAGGAAAATGAAGCCTGTTTCTTGAAGGGCTGATTAAGTAAGACAAAGTCAATTAACATCTGATTCCTCACAGGTTTCTGCAAGCAAATTGTTCCAATTACCCAAAACCAGTGAGCAAATTGTGAGCTAATTAAAAGGGGCAGTCATGACTCCACTGACATGATCCTGCCACTGTGCTGTCAGAAATTCTGGATAAGACCAATTAAAGAGCAACTTGAAACATGCAAATTTTGCTGCAGGAAAGTTCTCCTCTATAGTACCAGTGTTTATATTAAGATACAACTCCTCTGTATTTTATTTAATTTTAAGCACATTTCAAGTGTAACGTGTTTATCTTCACTTTACATTTTTTTAAACAATTCATTGCTTTCATTTAAATATAAAATAAATGCAACATCTTTACAAAGAGTGTTCAGTATATATGTTGTCACAGCCAGGACATTTTACAACTCTATGGAATAAAAGATAGACTCCACTGTTACTGTTTATAGTCTGTAATAGGCAACATAAAAACAAAGTCCACGTCAGCTATGTAGACAGCATACCTTTACGAGCCTGTTAAAATTTGTTTTCATAGGCTACTTAGTCATTTCAAAATAGAGCCTAAACAAACTACCATATATTTACTCTGGTTGTCACCAAGAATTAAGATTTGATCTCATTATGTAGGTGGTCATTAATGCAGAGTTGCAGCAATTTCTTTATCATCAAGAAGCTATCAAGCACCAACATGGAATGGGCCAGCAGATAGGATGAGACAAGATTCTTTCTTAACGTGGTTAAAGCAGCATTTTTAATGCCACAATATCAGCCTCCAGAGCAGACAGAAATCAGGCTTTTCTAGCGGACACGGTTTGGACAAAGAACTTGTAATGTTGTACTGATAAGAACCTATAAGAAATTCCAGCTCCATCTTGAAAGGGGAGGAAGTTACGACTTTGTTTTTAGATATTGGCACTTCCAAGATAATTTAAATGAAGCTCATGGTCCCTGGTTTTTAGAAGAATACAAAGTAAGTAAAGCACGCTTCTGAGAGTATGATAGCCAGAATGGTGAATGATCAGAAGGGCAAATCACATGAAGAACATTTTCAATGTAATAGGATTGTTTAGGGCTGAGGGAACAAGCCAGCTAGCTTCAGACACTTGAAGAATGATGCGGATGCGTGGTGGCTTAGACTTTGTTCTGTGGGTCTCCCACCTAAAGGGATCTTGCCCCATCATAATGTATGCATTACCTGATTACATTCTCATTTATGACATCTTTTATTTAATTTTCATGCTGTGATTTTCCTTTAAGTATGCATTTCTAAAGAATTAAATGCAATTTTATTATACATCGAGTAGAAAGTAATTAATATTTGTTTTGTGTGTACTGTGCGTGCGTAAGACATTCTACTGGATGACTGGCATCCATTTAACTTACTCAATGCTTACAGGTATCCTATGTAGTAACAATAGTTATTTACATTGTTTACGTTAGAAAAATGAGGTGCAAAATATTTAACTAGTTTTCCCAATGGCACACTGCTAGTAAATGATGGAAACCAAGATTCAAACTATTTTCCGTTGGCATAGTTTTGTCTTTCATTACGCCAGAGTAGACCAGTCAATGTTTATAGTATATATTTTAAAAAATTTGTTTGTTAAATAAATATTTATTAAGTACCTATTACATACCAGATACTATTCTAGATATGGGGAATGTATCAATGACACAAAGAGAGAGAGACAGCAGACAAACAAACTAGTAAGCAAATTATATCAGGGGCTAGACAGTGATACAGACTATGGAAAAAATAGAGGATGATAAAAGACTAGAGGACTCGGTGGAGTGAGTTATACTTTTAAACAGGGTGGTCAGGGTAGACTTTCTTGAAATGATAACATGTGTACATCTATGAAGGAGGCGAGTTGACCATGTGGGTGTCGAGAAGGAGAGGGTTCCAGGCAGAGGGAACAGTGGTGCAGAGACCACAGGTGAGAGAGGGTCAAACATTTAAGAGAAACAACCAGGAGGCTGAAACGGCTAGAGCAGAATAAAGCATTTGAATTTTATAATGGTTATATTTCAGTCTATGTGACTGAAATATAACCTATATGGAAATTCTTTATAAGAATTATAAATCTTCTTATAAGAGGCGCTATTTTATCCACTTAAGAATTGACATGTTGGAACTTCCCTGGCGGTCCAGTGGTTAAGACCTCGCCTTCCAATGCAGGGGGTGCGGGTTCGATCCCTGGTCGGGGAGCTAGGATCCCACAAGCCTCGCGGCCAAAAAAACCAAAACATAAAACAGAAGCAATACTGTAACAAATTCAAAAATGGTCCACATTAAAAAAAAATCTTTAAAAAAAAAGAATTGACATGTTGATTGACCATCTATTATGAGTGAACATTCTAGGGCATGAGATGCATTAGTGAAAACAACTCGTATTTTCATGTAATTTAATCCCAGTGACCATAACCAAGCCAAGTGTATCCCGAATTTAATGCATTAATATTAGGAATTCTATTTATATAACAATTGCACGAATATGTCAAAAGAGAAAGTTCTCCATATATGTCTAAGATAATTAGAAATTTTAAAACCCACTTAACTTACGTTATAATAAGTGTGATAAAAATCAATGGATGATAAAATACTTAAACGTAAATGGAAGAATTCCCATTATAGTCAGAAAAGAGGGATATCCATCATTACATCAGTTATTCTAGAAGTTCTAGTCAATGCAGTAAAATTGACAACTAAATAAAGGAGATTACCTGTCACTATTTGTAAATAAAATATTCTATATCTAGAAAACACATGAGAATGAAGTGAATAATTATTAGAAATCAAAAGGGAATTGCATAGGCAGTGTTTCCACCGCCCCCCCAATTTACACAGATACCAAATAATTTTCCTACGTATGCCAGAAATAACCAGTATGAAAATATGACATCCATACACTGAAAACTGCAAATATTTATGGGAAGTTAAGCAAGGATTCAAATAAGGGAATGCCCCTAATTGAGAACACTCAATAATGTATTTTCCAAAAGTAATTTATAAATATTTGTTAGTTACAATTAAAATCCAATATGGTATTGTTTTAATTGGTGAAATTGTTCTGGAGTTCATCTAAAAGATAATAATTTGAGTATAGATAAGAAAATGATGAAAATAGGGGAAGGGTGATAAACAGTAAAACTACAAAAATAAAAATATGTGGCATAACCAAAGAACAGAAAAACCCAGAAGTAAATACACATGTGTATTTCATTGAATAGTAAAGCTAAAATGTCAGATCCTCCGAGAAACGATGGACTCGTCCGTAACAGATGCCTGTCCCTTCCTGCTCGTCCCCTGTGCTTTGAGCTCAGTAGCGGGATCACATCATCACCGCTGAGGATCTAATGCTCCTGCTGGCACCAGTGAGGATAATTCAAACAGTGGGTCGTCTCACAGAAGAAAATAAAAATATAGAACGCATGCAAAAAAAAAAAAAATCCCAAATGAGCTTTGATTGTAAAATTTTGTTTGAACAGTGCTATCTGATTAATTAATAAAGGTTTTCACTTTCCAAATGCCATGGTGTCCTGTAGATTAGCCCTAAGATCTCCATCACCAGAAGTGACTCCTGTGTCACGTCCAGGGAGCCCTAATTCAGAAAGCAGACAAAGTAGACCGCAGGGCGTTAAAAACGACTCGCGCCAGTCTGAGGCATCCACAAACCAGTTAGTGCACTGGCAGTCACACTGGCCAAGCCCGCTTTGGGGCATTACGTGAACTATGCAATCAGCTCTTCTGCCACAGTGGCTACACAGTGTGGGTGATATTGGGCGGATGCCTGGATGATTCCATTTTTATCTAGAGGAATATCAAAGTTATAATTTCTGTCTTATTTAAATTTAGTATACCTACTCAATACAAAAAATACAAAAGCACACATACACATGTATGCACACACTTGTACACACATCCAAATTTTTGTGTATTTGTATCACCTAAATGAAAGACTCTCCTAACAATCTGGAATACTATATACGTATATGTGTGTATGCATATATAAGTATATGCATATACATATACCCACACACAAATATACACACATACATATATATACACACTATATACATATGTGCATATATACAAATATATGTACCAAACACATACATGCACATATATGCACACATATGTATGACATACCATATATACATGTGTGTATGTGTACCTATATGTATGAACAGGTTACAAGTATATATATGTATATATAGCACACATACATGACACATACATTATATATATATTTTTTTTCTTTGATAATTCTCTGAAGTCTCTTTGTCTTGGGTCAAAAGGTTCACATAGTATTTAGACCTTTAAAAACAAATTATCCCATTTTCCTTCAGAAAGTTTATGCCACATGTTCATTAGCTTTCAAGGCTGGAGAATAGAGGGAAATACGTCCTTTTCTAGGAAAACTTTCCCTTCCTCAATTAACTCGTAAAATACTCAAGCTGAATGTGGGGATGGAGTAAAATGCAATGTAATCAATGGATTTGATCTGTTTTAAAACGTTCCTCTGAAAGGCGATTTGTAAGCCCAAACTACACTGAGCTATAGTTATAATAATTATCCAACTAGTAAACGGACACAATTTCTAGAACACAAAGAAAACACAAACCTAAAACAGCTTTGGTTCTCAAATTGCCTGAGTGCTTATCATAATTTTTCTCGTAAGAATCTTTTCTATTTTTTAAAATTTTAAATAATGATTAGACGCACAACTAGGAAGGAGGCTGGAAGAATGTGACTTTAATCAAAGCCTAGTAAGAAGGTGTCCCAGTTTTTATTAACCTCTGCATTCAGTCTAGATATGCACTTTGTTTAACACACACATTGATAGAGGAATGCACAGGATGAACTTACTGGCCCAGGTAGCCAAAGAATATAGGATTTGATGATTTGGTCACCGATACTGAACAGAGCTATCAATAAAAGTCCACTCTAGCTAACAGCCAACCCCCTTTCCTGAAAGTCATTCAATGACTAGGACACTGATTCAATGTGTGGCTGACCAAGAGCAAAGCAGAGGCACCTGTCTGCGACTTTCATTACAGTTGGGCTGAGTCTGCTGCCATTGGTTTTGGCCAGGGTATCACTTTCCTTTTTCATATTTCTAAACCACTTTGGCTCTGAGTCTGTTCCACCTTAATGCTCCAGCTATCTCAATAGAATATGTAAGTTCTATTGAGACTATCTGAATATGTGGCCTCCCCAGGATCCTATCTTTGGGGCCTCCATCAAACCTGCCTTGTCATAGAGCAGACGGACGAAACCAGCATGTTACTAAGAAGGAAAGAAATCTGTCCAACCTCTGATGGGCTTATGATTCATCCTCTGATGGCTCACAGGCCTTTCTGGACAACAGTGATTGGCCATCTGGTTTCACTGGGGATGATAAATTCAGCAATAAACATGACTCTTGGTCCTCTGTCCCTCTAAATCCAAGTCACAAATATTGTGAGTCAGATGTCCCCACCTACAAGCACAACGGCTCCTGAGCTCAAACGCTCCTTTGACACAGCCCATGCCACCCAACTTCAATTATGCCTGGGCTACATTTCTTTTGGAGGCACTACAGGATTTTTTTTTTTCTTTAACACACCACACACACACGCACACACGCACACTATTTTTTTTAAGGAGGCAGAGGCATCCAGCCAAATAAACTACGTTAAGCAGCGGGTTCCATTTTAGGTGTTGACAGTGTATAATAAATCCAGGCCTACCTAACATTTACAGGAACGTTATAAAATGAGTGAAATGGCATGAGTTGGTTACCAGGCCAACCAGACAAACACAATAAACAGGCAGCAGTGACAGGAGTAAGTTACACCATCTCTCTGGTCTGAAATATATCACTTTACATTAGTCTTTGACCACTTCGAAAGCTCTTTGTTTTATATTTTTCAAAATGCTCTTTTACAACACAGATTACTAGTAAATCTTTTCAGATGAGGAAGTTTCTTTTTTCCCCCAAAACTTGCATAGCTCTAGAAAGCAAACATTTATTTTTATTTTAACTCTAATTAAAAAACAAATTCAAGTCTTTAAGAACAATGTTAAGGCTCAAATCCTGAAGGTCCCTTCTGGCAGATTAAAAGAAAAAAAAATTTCCCTAGACTAGAAAGAAAATAAACAATAACAGTAGTTAGTATACTTGGCTGGTTTAAAATGTTCTGCTAAAATGGCCGCATTCTGCGGTGCTGTTTAACCCTTTAAAAGGTAGTCTGCATTCTGAAGTACTTTCTCTTCTAATGGAGAAAAAAAAATTTTATCGTAAGGAAAGAGTTTTAGAACCTCACAGCTTATCATCGTAGCTGGTAGGATATTAGAAATCATCAGACAACTCCTTTATTTGACAGAAGAAAAAAAAAAAGAAAGAAATGGATTAGGGTTTTTGTATAATTACTTAAAATAATGGCATCTCATTTCTGCTATTTATACTATACAAAAGTATCTGCTTATATTACTTTAGCCAATTTCACATAAATGAAAGAAGCTCTAGCTCACTTTTTACTTTCACTATAGGTTTTGAGCAGCAAATTAAAGTAGAATAATTTAGAATTTTCCATATGAAATGAAAGAAAACTACTATACATGAAAAACATGCATAAAAAAACCACTCGGTTTAACCAAGTTTACTTGACCTATACAAAACATTGCCAGATTATCAACTATCCTTCTAAAAGGCACACTTGTGAGTAGGGTGACCAACTCACCACAGTCTGTCTGAGACCTTTCACGTTTGGGCCCTAAAAGCTCATGTCTCAGAAAACCCCGCAGTTATGGGCAAACAGGTACGCTTGGTTACCTGCTTGTGATGGTAACTTATTTTCCTTCCATTGTTTTACAATATATTTAACAAAAACTTGTTTGTAAATTACTATGAGGAAAATTTTACCCTTACCTAAAAATATTAAAAGCAAAATAATTTCCTGATAATGGTTCATTTGTTTCTAATTGATAGAACCCATATTTGAAATCTATTTCTACAGCTGGAACAGGGGCTTTAGTAGGAGAGACTCTGCATATAGTTAACTCACATCATATTAAGTTTTTAATTTGTAGCTCTATCACTGGAAAAATTTTATTGCTGATAGTGAAGGAGAAACAAGCCTACTTTCCTGTTAACTGCTTTATCATTCCTTTACTAGCACTACCAGGACTTGGTTTTAAAGAAAACAATGTAGCTGTTTAGGAAAACTGGAGATGGGAAGACAGTAAGGTTAGAAGGAGCCCTCCCAGAACTTGGGTTACAAACTATCATAAATTCTCAACACTTCTTAGAAGTGGTACCATGTAGTGCTTTGGCATCTCTAAGATTGACTGTCTTTTTTTTTTCTTTTTTTTAATAAACAGCACAGAATTTATTATATTGACTGAAGAAAAGGCATAGTTCTTACTTTCTGTGGGCAGACTAGTAAGTCAACTCTAAAAATATCACTTTAATAACTCCCCTTTTCTACTTCTATATTTTTGGCAGTTTACGTCTATACACAGCTTGACATCTAATAAGTTAAAGCTTGAGAAAATTAAAATTTTCTGTTCAAAATCTGTTAAGAAATAAATGCATGTAGATTAATAACTGTACTAACAGGCCCAATTCTTCATCACTTACTGTTCCCATCATATTCTTTGCCACATGGCTTTGAAGTTCCCTTCTTTTTTTTTTTTTTAACATCTTTATTGGAGTATAATTGCTTTACAATGCTGTGTTAGTTTCTGCTTTATAACAAAGTGAATCAGCCATACATATACATATATCCCCATATCTCCTCCCTCTTGGCGTCTCCCTCCCACCCTCCCTATCCCACCCCTCTAGGTGGTCACAAAGCACCGAGCTGATCTCCCTGTGCTATGCGGCTGCTTCCCACTAGCTATCTACCTTACGTTTGGTAGTGTATGTATGTCCATGCCTCTCTCTCGCTTTGTCACAGCTTACCCTTCCCCCTCCCCATGTCCTCAAGTCCATTCTCTAGTAGGTCTGTGTCTTTATTCCCGTCTTACCCCTAGGTTCTTCATGACTTTTTTTCTTTTTCCTTAGGTTCCATATATATGTTAGCATACGGTATTTGTTTTTCTCTTTCTGACTTACTTCACTCTGTATGACAGACTCTAGGTCCATCCACCTCACTACAAATATCTCAATTTCGTTTCTTTTTAAGGCTGAGTAATATTCTTTAACTAGGTGGGGTCTATGTCCTCATCCTTTGAAACTGGGATGTGCTTCAGCCAACACAGCAGGAATGACACACCCCAGCCCCAAGCCAAGGCATAAGGATCGTGTGCGTTTCCTCTTCCTCTGTCTTGATTCTCTACCTTTGTCACAGAAACTCCCCAGCACCAGCCTGCTAGAGACTGAGGAACACAGGCCCCGTGGCCATCTCAGTCCCAGCACACAGCCATCAAACTGCCAGAGGAGAGCTGAATGATCCCATCTGAGACCAAAGAACCACACAGCTGAGCCCAGCCT
The DNA here is from genome assembly GCF_003676395.1 of Aethalodelphis obliquidens. Classification (NCBI taxonomy): domain Eukaryota; kingdom Metazoa; phylum Chordata; class Mammalia; order Artiodactyla; family Delphinidae; genus Aethalodelphis; species Aethalodelphis obliquidens. The sequence goes on from NW_020837988.1 coordinate 3,767,808, forward strand.
GAATCAGCAACTAACTCGTAGATTTATGATTTTTAAAATGAGTATTGTTTTAACCCATTTATCTTTGATGTGGTTTGTTATGCAGTATTACTGTGACGATAGGTAATTGGTAGGAAATATAAAGAAAAGGGCCTCCATAACACCCTACTCCCATCGAAATACACAGACTCTGTAAAAAAACTGCAAAAGGGTTTCGGCGTCAATATCTCCTCTAACAGCCATGTTAGGGTTTGAACTGCAACCTTTCTGAATCCCATACTCCAAGCCATTCTATGAAATAAATAAATAAAATTTAAAACTAAAAATTATTTTAAAAATCACATGCACCTGCAAAAATATAAAGATTGAACATCCTCTAGGAAATTTCCATTTCAATAGCATAAACATATATTGTGTTAGTAAGATGCAATAGTGAACCTCTAGATTTCAAAACTACAGGGAGACAGTTTGAAGAGGCATTTGGCATGTTTTTGGACATTTTAGAATATGGCAATATGACTGCCACAGCTAGAGCTAATTAATCAATTAGTTAATCCACATCTTATTCCTAGAGCTCCATCTATGCCCAGCATGAACTTTCTGGAGATAATGACATATTTAAGCATGTGTACTGGAGACCTGCTACAAAAGGCATTGCTTCCATTCTTTAGGGGCTTTAATTTCTAACATTGCTAACTGTCAATTCTCTGTGCTGACTGTATTCTATATTAAGTATCCAATAAACAAAGATTTAGAACTTAAACTTTCCGATCTTTGTTATTACCTGAAGTTTGGCACATATTAAATGTTTATTAAGCTCGGTTGGGGCTTTGTGACCACCTAGAGGGGTGGGATAGGGAGGGAGGGAGAGAGGCTCAAGAGGGAGGAGCTATGGGGATATATGTATACATATAGCTGATTCACTTTGTTGTACAGGAGAAACTAACACGACATTGCAAAGCACTTATACTCTAATAAAGATGTATAAAAAAAACCTAAATAAAATGACCTGCTTTAAAAAAAAGTAAGTTTAAAAAAATGTTTATTAAATGAATATAATAATTAATGGAAAAATCGAAAGAGATGATTAAATGCTCTATGGGAAGAGATAACTTACTGTATTTTAATAATTAGGACAATGATAATAATAAAACAGAAAAAATGTTAAAAATATAGTTCAGAAGGAAGATAAAAGATTTTCTATTTTAAAAAAGAATGGAGAAAAAAAAAAAGAATGGAGAGAAACCTGACAATCTACAAAAGATGGATTCTCCTTGGGTACAAGAAGCAAGACTGTTTCTGTTACTGTAACTCCTTTGACATCATTCTTACCACATCTTATGGCCATTTCCACTGCACAGCTTCAAATTTTTAAAAATTATGTAAAACAGATATTCTATTGACCAACCATGGTCACTCCCATTCTTGAAACCTACCCTTAGAAAATAAACAGAAACGAAAGGGAATTGAATGTAGTAAGAAAGGAAAAAGTGGCAAGAAAAGACAATATTGAATGTCACAGACTACCATGAAATACAAGAAGCCTTATTTTTTGATGCCCAAGTTTGAAAATACTGCACTTAAATGGTAAAGAAATAAATGGTGAGCTGTCTAAAATGTTTAGCTGTAGAAGTTGCTAAATAATCCATCTTTGAGTAGCTGTCCACAGCTGAATAAACCTGCCTTAGTGCATGAACCCATTCTTAAGTTTTGCCCGGGTTCCTGGCTACGTGTTATTTCCCTCAGCCACCTTTCCCATCTCTTGCTCACCACGCTGTTTGGAAGTCTCTAAAGGAAGGGTGGAGTGAGTCCCATAACTCCTGCTCTCTTGCCATTTTTAGCTGCCTACAACCTTTCCTGGCTGCCACAGTTTATAGACTTGGGCTTGGTGGCCTTTCCAAATAACGAGCGTCTGGCTCATGAACCCTGAGGGGGACTCTTATTAAATGGAGATGTGTCCACTCCACCGTATGAAAGCAAAGAAGGGGCTTGAAATGTCAATGTGTGAAAAGTCAAGGTTAATGGAGTGCAAGATTTTTGCAAGAGAACGGCCACCCTGCAATGACTAATTAAACTGAGGTCCCGATGGCAAGCATCTGTAAAGATGCCAATTATAGATTCACATGTTTTTGCGTGACACTGTTTTCCTAGAAAGATAGGTAGGAATGATGGCTTGCTTTTAGCGTTAGACACCATTTCCTTCCGCCCGAGACCTGGCCCATGCCTGCCCTTGGCTACATATATGCGCACAATGGATGCTAACCTCATAATATACCCTGGGCAGAGAACAGACACCAAGCAAATCCAAATATCTGTGGCCAACTCAGAAAAAAAGAGTGGATCTCTGGTGAGTAATCAAATTTCCCACCTCTGTATTACCACACCCGGGCACAGTCAGCACAGGCTTGGCTGCCAACAATTTAATTAAAAGATACTTGCTGGATGTGCAGTGAATCCTGGTGAGTTCCTTCACCAGAGCTGCCTCCTAAGAGGAGGTGCCCGGACTGGTTCAAGGACACAAAAGATAAGAAGGAAAAGAAAACTCCTGAAAAGACACGACCAGGCTGAACAAGGGTGAAAGATTTAAGCTTATGAGGCACAGCGACAAGTTAGAATGAGCTGGACTCAAATTCTCCCACTTTGGAATTTAGAGAAGACAACGCCACCTTTTTTTCTCTCCTACTGAGGCTTGTGTTTATATAGTGTCCTCAGTCTACTTTTTTGCTTAATAGTCCTGCACAGGCTGATTCTACAGATGATATTAAAGTAGTCTGTGTTCAAAACACATTAACAAACTCCACAGTGAACTGAATTAAGAAGGTTTCTTCACTCCAACACTTCCCAGTTCCTTTACTGCACTCTAGTGCACCGTGAATTGCTGGAAAGCGATGAGATACCGTAGATTTGCCACGCCACCCCCCCCCGCCCCCCGCCAATAGACATGGATACACATCAAGGGCTTTCAGAATTTAAACTTTTAGATTTTTAAAATTTTTGTCAATGTGCATTGAGTGTGGTACTAAATAATCAAGGCTTCTAAGAGGAGAAAGAATGAGAAGATGTGGCATTTGGGAGCATTAGTCTGGCAAGGGAATTAGGATATGGTGGAACAAAGGGATGGAGCCAGGCAATCAGTCCAACGTGCATTTTGTTTCTCACCATAATCCTTACAGACGATTAAGAGGGAGGCATGGATATGAATTATTCAAGAGCAAACTTAGGAGGTTTGTGGAACTTTCCCTATGCTAGGAACCAAGAAAGAGGTCAAAGGTAATTCTGAGGTTTCAAGACTGGAGAAGAAATATATTAATAAAATTGGGGCAGGGGCACTGGAGAGAAACTCAGTTTTGTATTTGTGGAATTTACAGGAATGGGTGTCATTTGGAGGTATGTTGATAAAACAGAGTGAGCCTAGCAACAATAATTATAATTCTCAGAGATAAGATTTGCTCCAAAGGAAGAAATGTAAGGCTTTTGACGTCAATGATAGACTTATAGAGCTATACTGTATGATAAGAAAGCAGGTAATAAAAATAACAGCTGAGGGCTTCCCTGGTGGCGCAGTGGTTGAGAGTCCACCTGCCGATGCAGGGGACGCGGGTTCGTGCCCCGGTCGTGGAAGATCCCACATGCCGTGGAGCAACTGGGCCCATGAGCCATGGCCGCTGAGCCTGCGCTCCGCAATGGGAGAGCCCACAACAGTGAGAGGCCCGCGTACCGCAAAAGAAAATAAAAATAAAATAAATAACAGCTGAAAAAATCTTGAAGGGATTAAGGGAAAAATATCTTAATGGGTATTGTGCCACCTAACTGAATCAGATACAGAGGTTAAGGGGGGCGTGTGTGTGTGTGAGAATAATTGCTGAAGAGCGAAAGGAAATTTGGAAATGAGCTGACTTTCATGGAAGTTAATTATAACAGTTTTGGTTAATATTAATGAGGACTTATTAAATCCAAGAAATATTTTATATAGATAAAACCAATTCATCATCAAAAGAATCTTATTATGTAGATCCCACCCTTCCCTTTACCAAACAATCTTATTGAGGTATAATACACATAACATTTACCCATTTCAAGTGTACAATTCAACCATCTTTAGCAAATTTACTGTGCTGTGCAACCATCACCACAACCTGTTTTAGAACATTTCCTCATCCCAGTAAAACCCTTCATATACATTTACAGTGAACGACTGTTCCCATCCTCAGCTCTAAGCAGCCAATAACCTACTTCCTTTCTTAGACATTATCTGCAGGTACTGTTTTATCTTCATTTTACATCTAAGAAAAATTTTACCTTATCTCTTTTCTAGTTCTAAATAAACTTGCCCCAATTGGTCTGCCATTTAAGAAACAGGATGCCTTTGAAAATCATTAGTAAACAACACCACCAAAGAAATAGCTGATGCTAGAACCATAATATCTCCAGTATGGGAGATGGGAGAAGTTTCTTGTAATAAGTTAGTGTTTTCCATGTTCAAAAAAAAAAAAGCAAGCAAAGAACTAAAGTTATGTTTCAGCATAAGAAACAAGGTCTTACAAGAAACCTGGTACCAAGGAGAAAAAATGATGTTTTACTCTGAGTGGAGTTTTCGAACACCACCAGCCTGGCTAGGTGAGTCTGCAGAAAACGGGATTTGGCATCCTCCGGGAGAAACCCTGATAGGTAATTGCATTGTGAAGACAGCCAGTGTGGTGGGCCAGGTATTTGAATTTGGCCCACAGTTGGAGAAGGGGGCAGGAATGGACCACATGGAAATTGGCACTCAGAGAAATTGCATCTGGAAGGCAAACTTTCCAGGCTGCTGACGGCTCAAAATGTCAAATTGTTTGAAAAAACAAACACTGTGACATAACAGATACATGCAATGAACTTTTCAAGATGTTCCCAACAGAACAGCATGCAGTAGTTGGCACAATGTACTTATTCCCCAACCCCCAAATACTGCCCCAATAACCAAAAAAAGAGGAAAAAGAAAAGGAAACTTTGAGACTTAAGTAAAGTTGTTGAAAAACCAACTCCACTGGCTGGATTTGCGCCCTGCTCTCCCATTCACACAGTAATAACTGGATATTCTCTGTGAAACTCAACCTTTTTTTGAGTGCCCCAGTCTTCTGCATCTGGTAAGTGTGCATTCCTAAATTCTGAAAAAAAAAGTCTAAATATTTTATATGCATTGAGATTAAACAAAGATGGGGCTCAGACAAAAGTACAGAAATCTGTCCAAAAATACGTTATGAATGGAACATTCCTTCAATGAGCCGTTAATCATTGATAATTGAGCCCGTAAAGTAGCAACTGGACATTTGAGATAAAAAGAAAGTTGGTAAGAAGAATGAGATGGTAGATCTTCCAGGAATTTTAAAAATACAGTCTGATTATACAAAGTATAAAAGTGAATGCTTGTTCTCTCAGAAGATATTTGTGGTTCACTGGAAGACTGCTTCGAGTTTCAATTGTGGTTTCTTTATTCTCACTCATGCTTAAAAAATGTGATGAGTGTAAGAAGCTTTACATCCATTTTCAAGGCCTAGTGTATATGAAGTCTCCCCAGCTCCTATCTGGCAAGTGTCCCTCCGGCTTCTGAAAATGTCCTTCATCATTCACCTCAGTGCCTGGTGTTCCATTATCTTTCCCAATCACCTGTGTTATCACTCGGGTATCAAGTCTATCGAGCATCCAAGTGCTTTTCCTTTTCACACCTTCTCACTTTTCTTCTGTGTTTACATAAATGATTGATAAAACTAAAGTCCTAGAAATACGAGCATGGATACTTTAAAAATGTCATTTGTGTTAGGCATTTAAATTTTCCAATTTTCTCATTGATGTAAGAAGGCAGAGACCTAGACATAGTGAGAAACAAATGGCATCTCTCTATGCTCCGTGTCTACCTTTCTTACGCTTTTTTTTTTTTTGGCATTTTAAAAATTATTAAGACTTTATCTTTTAGAGCTGTTTGAGGTAAACTGCAAGATCAAAGGGAAGGTGCAGAGATCCCCATATGCTTCCTACCCCCTCATATGCACGGCCTCCTCCACTATCATCTCCCACCAGAGTGGGACACAGGTCACAATGGATGAACCTACACCGACACATTATCATCACCCGAAGTCCATAGTTTACATAGTCACTCTTAGTCTTGAATATTCTGTGTCTTTGGACAAAAGTTGAATGAGTGGTACCCATCACTATGGCATCAGAGTGCTTTCACTGCCCTAAAAATCCACTGTACTCTGCCTGTTTACCACTCCTCTTCCCCCAGACCTTAATAACCACTGATCTCTTTACTGTCTCCATAGTTTCGCCTTTTCCAGAGTGTCATATAAGCGGGATCACACGGTCATTAGACTTTTTGGATGTTCGTTTAGTAAGAGGCATTTACGTCTCCTCCATGTCTGTTTACGGCTCATCTTTTTTCAGCCATGAGCAATATGCCATTATCTGGAAGGACTGCAGTTTACTTATCCATTCACCTGCTGAGGGACATCTTGATTGCTCCCAAGTTTTGGGGATTATGACTAAAGCTGCTATACACATCCTGGTGCAGGTTTTTTATGTAGACATAAGTTTTCAATTCGTTTTAGGTAAATACCAAGGAGCACAATTGCTTGATCATACAGTAAGATTATGTTTAGTTTTATAAGAAACCACCAAAATGTCTTCCAACATAGCTGCACCATTTTTCATTCCCACCAGCAATGAATAAGTGTTCCTGTTGCTCTGTATCCTCCCCAGCATTTGGTGTGGTCAGCGTTCCTATCTTTTGTACAACAACATATGATGGCATGTACATCTGTTTGGTTAATAGAACTATCAAGAAAAATCAACTTGGGAAAACAGATAAAGCAAACAATCACACCTAGCAGTTAGATCCTCCTTTTCATAAAGCAACTGTTTTTTTTTTTTCAATTTTAGGCTTTTTTCCTTTTCTTTATTTGTTTGTGTTAAATCACATAGATAAACATGATTATTTTAGAAAAAGTAATAGAAAGTACAGATAGACAATAGTAAAAATCACCCATAATTTCACATCTCAAGATAAAACAAAAACACTATGAACATTTTCGTTTACATCCCTTCAGAAACAAGCCTGCACACGTGCCTAAACACACAAGGCATCCATCAGCTCTTGCTGCATAACAAACTATCCCAAAACTTATGGACTAAAATAATAGCTATGTATTTAGCTTATATTTCCCTGAGTCAACAATTTGGGCTGGACTCATCAGGAAGATTCTTCTGCTGCCAGTAGGTTAGGTGGCTCCATTTCTGGGGATTGTCTAGAGGTGACCGGGGCCTAAGGGTCACATTATCCAACCTTGTTCTAACGGCGGCAGTAGCAGGGTTCCTAGGAGAAGCACGCAGGCAAGTCCCCACGCACAAGCTCTTTCTGAGCCCCTAATCGCGTCACATACGCCAATGGTGTATTGGCAAAGCAAGTCACTCGGCCAATCTGGAGTCCAGGGGTGGAGAAATAGACTCCGCTATCCGATAGGAGGGTTTGGATAGGCGGCACACGCAGCCACGTTTGCAGTCTTTCATAATCCTGCCAGCCAGGGGGTGGAAGACTAGAAACATTTTGGTTTGTGTTTTATCAAAATCACACAAACCCACATTAAATTAAAATGTTGAACGTGGATAAAATAGATGACTAATGAGAACCTACTGTATAACACAGGGAACTCTACTCAATGCTCTGTGGTGACCTAAATGGGGAGGAAATCCAAAAACAAGGGAGATATAGGTATATGTATACCTGATTCACTTTGTTGTACAGTAGAAACTAATACAATATTGTAGAGCAACTATACTCCAATTAAAAAAAACTGTGAAAGTGTATCCTCATATCCACACGTATCGTTCTACCTCTTGTTTTAAAAAGCTGCAGCGTTGGCCTGTTTAGCTGAACCGTAATTTGTCTGACCTATCTCCTGCAATTCAACTTTAGAATATTTCCAGTTTTTCACTAAGCAGCTGTCATAAGCATCTTTGTGCATTCATCTTCATGCCTATCCATGATTATTTGATTATATTGCCCTGCAGCCAGCTTATTTACCTTTCCGAGGAAATGCACCCTTTGTTCATTAGAAGACGTGGAGAAAAGAGAGTGCAAAGGAGGAAGATAGAGCCCAGGCTAAACCCTTGACTGTTTATCACAACTTGTCACCACTACTAAAAAAACGAAAATGAAAACAAAAAAATGAATATAAAGGTAACTATAAAATCATCATAGAACCCCACTTGTTTACAAAGAATAATGTGTACATATATTCTCAACTTATCCACTTTCAGTGTATTTAATACACTGTTTCAAACAGTCGGAGCAGGACCATTTATTTTTCACTTCTGATGGCATCAGCCCGGGTGGCTGGGCCATTTCCTTTATGTTCTTTGTGCTGTTGGCACAGAGGTGTTGGATGGTCAGCATATCCTGAATCAGCTGCCACAAATTCTTACTTGGTCTGGATAGGGTTCGCCTACCTTCGCTGCCTTTCCTGGTTAGGCTCCAGAACACAGAAGACATCAGTCCACTAAGTGCGCTTTCACCGGCAGTGATAATCTTGGTGTCCTGGCTCAGCTTCCTCACCTGCCTCTGGGCTTCCCTGAATTCACTAAGTACTTCTTCATCGCTTTCTTCCATTTCAAGAACAAGGGGAAAACTATAGCACTTGATGTGCACCTGTGTGTTGTGGGTACCCAACAAGCCAAACAAGAGAAGAAATAAAATAAACACCTTATTATAGGCAAGCTGGACCAGGTCCCAGAAAATGTCTAAAAGCTTTTGTCTGCAGAAAACCAAACTCTCAGGGCTGATAACGGTGACTGGATGTCAAAGGTATAATAAGAAATAAAGTTCTTTAAAAACAAACTGCAAACACCATAAAATCATATTGTTTTCAACTTCCCTATTTAGTGGCTTTGTTATGTGTGTACATTACAGCAGACATCTAAGCCAACGGAAGACAAGAATCTTCTAAGCTTGTCTTGTGTTTATACATGACTTCCGGAATTAAGGTTGCACACATGAGTTTTTTATTCACCCAGCATAATAGATCTGGTAAGTCTGAGAAATAGAAGAGTAAAGGGTTTGAAAGTATGCTTCATTTAGCTGTTTTTCTTCCTTTTATGATAGTTGCATTTTCAGAAAAAAAAAATCAATTCTTTTCATCATGTGTTTTTGACTTTCCATGGCTATTTTCAAGCTCTTAATTCCTAGTTCATTTATTTGTTTGTTTCTGTGTTATTTTTTTACTAGAGACATATGGCAAGACAGTACTATGTCGGAGAATTAAACTTGCTTTCTTTGTAATAAAGGGTTCCTATATGGAAATATTACAGCTAAACTAGGATGGAAGGCCTAAAATCCATTTGTGACCTAGGGTTATGAGATTACAAAGACCATCATGATTTATTTTAATCTGAATAGATTACAGGATGGAAATCATAAAATCATTACACAGTTTAGTTATCATTTCTTACTCAAAATGATTATAAAGATTAAAAAACAAATTTACTATCTGAATTTTCATTTACCAGTTACTCAAAATCTTGTCCAGAATAAAATGAAAAGTAGCAAAGTCTCTGGTTGGGCCCCTAATTATTAGTACTTAGCATCTACAGGATCTCATTTTCTCCAAGGAAACAAGAAATGCTTCCATTCATAGAGAAAGACCAGTTTCATTTTAAGCATGACTATTGATGTCCATGGCAAGTCTGCTGACTGAAAAGAAAGTGTTTATTGATTCAACCTTTCCATAACCCTCTACTAAAGTAAACACGTCTGAGACAACTAAGCAAAACATCAGATTTCACTCAACTACCATGTGGCCCTCTTTGCTTAAAGAACTTGGTGTGGGTCACGAGTCCAGCCAAGGTCCCAGCAGTACAAAGGAACTACATTTTGTTTGGTACGTTAATCCTTCCTACCATCAGTTTTCCTGCCCATCACCAAGAACACCTTTTCCGGAGTCCTCCCTCATGGCTTCCTCTATCTTCAGTTAATTGCCGGTGGCTACAAGTTTAGTATCATCCTCACTATAATAAATACTCTTGTAGTAAGTGTCATTTTCATCTCATTATAAATTGGTATAAACATCGTCTCTTAGGAGCTGGGGGGGAGTAAATCTGCACAGTTTCATCATCTTTGGGAAACTTCACCTTGTTGATAATGGTGTAATCGTGCATCATTCATGACTTTCCGGTCTGATTCAAACAGGAGTTTTATATTTCTGGTGCCCCAAATCCCCAACTCAACACCATCTCAATCTTTGCTGAACTTCAGATTTTACGCAACACGTAGAAATTAGTGAAATAGCTTCACGTTCTGTGACATGACTTTCATAGTATATTCATCATCACTAAGGCAAAAATCGTTAAAGATATGCACATTTGAGAAATAATATTGTATTTGCATTTACACTTCATTTATTCAGTCATCAAATATTATTGTTCATCTACTATGTCTGAAGCACCATACCAGGTGCTAAAAAACACAATGATAAATAAAACATATTCTCTGAAACTCATGGTGCTAGCTCCCCAGGAGAAAAATGTAAAGATGGTATTGTGTTGGTTACATACGAAAACAGTAATCAGAAAAAAATGGATAATTTTTCTGATGCATATGTGTTTTGTTAAAGAAAGACATTGTTCTGAGTTTTTCCTTCTGACAGTGATTTTTAGTTTCCACTGCTGCCTAAAGCAACTCTTGGATACAACTGTAAGATTATGCCATCCTTACGGAGTATGTTTTTTTTTCCTCTTCTATCGCAGTAAAGCCATGTATTCAATTAAAGCTATATAAAACTACAAAGATACACATTTTAAAGAAAATCTTAGGATATACCCTTTTGTATGTCACTTAAGATTATACCCTTTGAGGAGCCAGAGTCCATTTATCACATTCTGCTTCTCACGATGGTATTATAATAAATACTCTGAATGAGATTTAAGAAACTTGGGTCAAAAATAACATCTTATAGCGTGACTTAAATATCTGGGTATAAAAGTATAAGTTGGCAACAGGATGGTGAAATGCTGCAATTTTAATTTCATCCTCATTTTTCAGTCACATGTAACTGAAAGTATCAGTCAGTGGTCAGTGGTAGAGCAGCTGTCCCACTAGCCTACATGCTTCTCATGTAGAATCTGATAAAGATGTCCAGACCCTGAAACCACTGGGGAAAACGCGGTATGTAGTTTGGAGACATTCATCAAATCTCCACTTTAAGGGGAAGGCAGATAATGTTTTATTCTTTTTGTTTTATTCTAAATAAGGTAGGTTCTTCTTTGAGTCTGCCCTAAGTGAAGTCTAAAAGAGTTAGGGTGTGCAAGGAAAATGGCCTGTAAGTAGCAAGAAGATTTACATAGTTTCAATATTTTGTAAACCTCTTCGGGAACTTTTTCAAGAGACTATGAAAAATATGGTTAACGAAATCAGGCTGGTGGGTTATGATAATGTTTTAGCCAGTTGTATTGCTTCCCTAGCACCACATTCAGAGGGTTTTCTCCCAAAGGTCCGACTCACTAGAAAGCAAATCATGGTGTCTTGTCCCCTCACCACCATCACACTGTGAGTGAATCATTATTGAACTTTCAACCCCAAATGGTCCAGACCAACAACCAAACTATAGACAATGGTATTTAAGGATATACATTCTGAAATGTATCTGCCTAGGTTAGAACTCCAATACTATCTCTAGTTAAGAGGTCAAGTTACTCAGTTTCCATGTCTGGATGTCCTAATCTGTAAAGTTCCATGATAACAGAACCGATGGGTTGTTGTTGGGATTAAATGAAGGAATATACTTGAAGTTTAGAAGAGAGAATGAAATATGCTACCAAACACAAATTACTGCTCTTGGAGTTGAGTTCTGTTGGCATACGAACTGAGATGATACAGAGGGATTAGGGTGACACTCTCTCCCACGTGTGAGGGGGAGAGAAAAGAAGAGAGACAGAGACAGGCGACCACAGAGACAGAAAGTAGACCCCCAGAGAGCTGAAGAGAAGAGATTATATCAGCTAAGAAGGAAACAGATGCCACACTCAAATATAGATAATTTGAAGAGGATTTAATTAACAGGGCTTGATAACACTCCTAGGCTTAGAGGGTGGGGAGAGAGAGTCATTACTTGAACTGGAAATGAGGGATTCCAGTAACTTCTCGCACGGGTCTGCCCTTTCCAGGAAGATGTGGCCTTTGGTTGAGAGATGTAGTCAAGTGAGACACACCTACGGAAGGGTGCCAAACACCCCAATCTCATCCTCCTCGTCTCTAATCTCCTACAAAGACTCCCCATTGGCTGATTCCCATCAGACCCCAGAGGGCATTAAAACCATGTGATGACACCCATACAGGTCATCCTCCAGGGACAGAAAGCTGGATGGAGAAGGGTGGAGGGTAGGAGCTACACAGAAGAGGTCCTGCACAGAGACCATCTGTGCCCACAGGAGGGACATCTACTATGCCTGAGGCCTCTTCCAGTGCCGACGCTGCCATCCTTCCAACACATTTCCCTTTTAGCCTAAGCTATAACAAGTGATCTTCTATTATTTGTAACAAAAGCAACTTTGGCTTGAGCAGTAGAGTCTGGCAACTTCAAGAAAAGAGTAGCAAGTCTCTGGGTATAAAAGCGGAGGAGCAGGTTGGCACTGTCCCAGATTCACTGGTGATTCTTTCTCATGAAGCAACGTCAGGGGCACACATGCATTTTTATCTGTCACTGAACACAATTGCTGGGCTTTGCTCTTTGCTTCTCTATATAATACACTGGAGAGGAAGACTGCATACATTTTGGATCTTTCTTTATGAATAAAGAAGGCACCTTGCCGTATGTTCCACTTTAATCCCTGCATCATACCATTCTGTGAAGACTGTCTCCATTTTTGAAATCTAGGATTAACATTTTTAGCGCTGATAACATATTTTTGAGCTAGGGAGACTATTTGGACTTCTCAGACCCAAGTCCAGAGGAGTCGGAGAAATTTTATCAAGAGGTGCAACACGGTAAAAGGTAAACTCTAAAATGGTATAAGCAGGTTTAAAAGTGATTGATAAGGTTCAATAAGGCTGTGAAAATAAATGGGCAGGGGGCAACACTAGGATCTGTGATTACAGAATAAGGGGGACTGAAGGCAGAGAATCACTTAGAAATAATGAAAACACAGATAAGAGCAAGTGTCAGTCTATTAATGAAACAGAATCCCTAGTCAGACATTTACTGAGACTGAAGGGAAATAAGATGCAGAATAAAGATGCAGAAAGAGCTGATTAGGCAGGCTCATGGCAGGCTTGGATGTTATACACAAGTTACTTTTCTTTGCAAAGCCTATGGCCAGCCTGGAATTGGCACACATGAGGAAGAAGTTTAAAACAGGGGTCCACAACATTTCTGGCACCAGGGATCGGTTTCGTGGAAGACAGTTTTTCCATGGATGGGGGATGGTTCAGGGGGTAATAGGAGGGATGGTTCAGGCAGTAATGGGAGCGACGGGGAGCGGCAGATGAAGCTTCGCTGGCTCACCCGCCGCTCACCTCCTGCTGTGCGGCCCGGTTCCTAACAGGCCTCAGGCCAGTACTGGTCCGCAGCCTGCAGGTTGGGGACCCCTGGCTTAAAACAGCCTCCCAGTGGATTTCCGTGCACAGGACTCTTCCATGGCCGTCCAGTGCAAGAACATGGACAAGAAGTAAGTTTAGGTCAGTCTGTTCTGAGTTTAGGGACTTCTTTTGAGGTTCTAAATTAGGCCTCAGTTTAATGGAGAACTGCTATGAGTTTTCTGCTTGGGAAGATGGAAATTCAACAACTGGATAACCGTATGTCTGTGCACTCATATTGGTGTTTAGCTCTTCAAGGAAAATCCTATTTCCTCCATTTCCAGATTCTTTGCGGGTCCTCATTGTGCCTACCAAATACTACTGCCGATGTAAGGGTTTCAAGGCAAAAAGATTGTCATTACCTCGAGACCCAAATTTTCCATTTTATCTTCATCACACACTCAGAGAGGTTTGTGTTGTCTCCTTCAGTCAGTTGTTCCCAACTGAGAGCAGTACGGTCCCATGAGGGACATCTGGCCATGTCCAAAGAGAACTGTAATTGTCACAGTCTGGTGTCAGGGGTGAGAGGGTGGAGTGTGTGTGGGGGGGGGAGAGTGAGGGGGACGGGCTATTGCCATCCAGTGGTTAGAGGCCACGGTTGCTGCTAAACACTGTACAGTCATCTCCCACCACACAGAATGATCTGGCCCCCAAATTCAATAATGCCGAGGCTAAGAAACCCTGCCTTAGACGTTCTCTCAGTTTGTTAATTATACGTATGATGTCCCTGCTTAAATATCTCAATATAAATGTACTACTGGCTTAAGGACAGTGATAGACTTTCTTCAACTTTCTGTATGTTTCTTAAGCCTTCAGTGGTTTTCTTTTTGTTTGTTGAACTTGCCTTAAATGGTTATAAAGATTTTATCAATATCAGGGATGCCAGTTTTTTCCTTCTATGATGAGGTAGTCAGGTGATGCTGAAAAACCCAAGTGTCCATATAAATTAAGAATGTTTTCAGAAAGAAAAAGAAATGTGCCCTGTAATTGAATGGATGATACTGAAACACATAGAGGAGAATGTCTTTTATTTCTAAGCATCAATATCTTCAATTAAAGAATCAGGTAAGTTCCCCTCCCTATAGAGATCTGGGTGAAAGCAGGTGTATTATACTGTGTTTCAAGTGATGCAGAATGGGGATGGGGAGAAGTCATTATTTTTGCCTTATTACAGATTAAAGTCGTCCAGAGCTTTCACAGTACACGGATCACAATTCAAAACACCAGTTAGGGATATCCATTACCCAATACCAACAACCAAGCCATGAGAACTATGGCCTAAACGCTCCGCTTTCATTTCACGTCTCTAGACAAACTGGAAATGACCAGACTACCGGCATCTAAGAAGTTCATGTGATTAAAGATGCTGTCGCAATCTCCAGTTAGCTGACTTCTCTCCGCGTTCCCTGCTACCTAAGTACCGCTCTCAGGTCTTACTTTCCAGCTTTGAAGTTACCTGGGCTCCTCTCTGGACTTCTCCAGATTTCCATCACCTCTGTTCAGTTTCCGAGCCCGGAAAGAACAGAAGCACAACAAAGCCAGCGCAGTAAAAGTCTTACTAGTACGTTAGAGAAGGCTGAGTTTAAAACTTCTCCCTGATCTGTTGCCAAGAAGCTCGCCTAAGCTTCATAAAGACACACACAGAGTTATATTAATATATTCACAGAACACACACACACACACATATCCTGGTTTTTTCACGTTGAAGTTTTCTTGGGGGAGAACCATACTTGACTAATTATACTCCACGCCACATCTCCCGCAACAAAAATTTCCAAAGAAAACAGTTGAAATCTTACCATGGCTGGTGTCTGGATGAAGCCGCCTTGAGGATCATGGAATAAGCAGCTCCCTCTGTGGGGGGGGAAAGAAAGTGATTATGTCGTAGGCAAGGCCTTTAGATTGAGAGAGAATTAACTCAGCTTATAATAAATCACTGTTGACATCCTTGCTAAAGACTTCGTGCTCTCCCAAGCCAGGGGGAATTTTTAGCTGGCCAAGAAGGAAACTCCACAAATGTTGGCTATTATTTGCATGTGCAAGCTTCACAGGGGAGATCCTGAAGGGTTTTCCCTACACGGTCTGAGCGAACTCCACAGGGAATAGCTACCCTACTAAAACAAACAAAGATTGATTAATAACTTTTTATCATATTTTACAATTGAGACTTTGGAAAATATGTAACAGCAGGAGGCCCTGTCTTCACCTCACTTGTTTTTAACTTATAGCTTGGTCTTTCACTAAAGGAAAAGAAAATCTAAGTAAAAAGACTGAGGACAGCAATCCTTCCTTCAGTGGTTTGAAGAAGAAAAGATTTTTCTTTTTCTTTGTACTTTGCAAGTAAATATTACTGGTCAACCAACTCTTATGAAGTTGCATAGACTTTACAGCATATGACGTGCTGTTTTATGTATTGTCTCATTCGCTCCCTGCAAAGCCCCTGAAGAAATGAAGGCGCTTTCCATAATTCGTTCAGGTAAAGGGACTTTTTAGTCTGAGAGGCGAAGTGACTCAGGGACATGTGGGTGAGAGAAGGGAGAAGAACTTCACGGGGACTGCAGGCCGGGGTCCATTCTCTATTACAAAGAAATACTTCATAAAGAGGATGTGTTTTTTAGTTAATAGGATCAAATTTTACATTAATGATATTTATTGGAAACATAAAGAAGTCTCAAAGGGCAATTAAGTCTCCAGTAGAGTATTTTTTTCTCCCATGTCTGTTATACCAACTATACAAAGTGATTCAGTGAAAACTGGATTTATAAGGATTAATCTCTGTACTCCCCTAAGAGTTTTAGCATATTTCTGGATGAAACTAGCACATTTTGGTGGGGTTTTTTTTGGGGGGGTGGGGATCGATTCAGAATTCTGTGTAAGTTAAATGTACATGAACAAGATTTGAACGATGGTTCCAAATTAGTAACATTTACTTTAATTAACAGGCTACTCCAGAGAGGGTCTTGCCCCTCCTGACGCAATCTCCATTTGGGTCCACTCTGTTTAGTGCTCTGAGAGGCTGACCCATAAGTGTTCCAACAATGACACCCTTGCCCTTTGACTTGCATTTGGGTTCAAGCAATGGGAGGCCCTGGCAAGAGACTGGAAAGAAGGAAGTGAGGTTGAGCTATTTATTCCCCTGGCTCCCTCCTTGCTGGCAACGCTCAGCTGGTCACTACTCTCATCTGAAGGGTCTCTCCAGAGAGCTGCTCTCTCTTGGTTCCAGGAATGACTCCTTTCTCTCACTCCATCTCCCCAGTGGAACTCCCCAATGGAACTGCCCTTCCCCTGACAGTTTCCCTAAAGTCTACCCACATAGGTGTAAACAGTTCTACTGCAGAACTTTCCTCAGATCACCCAGATTGGATGAGATTCAAACAGGGCCCTGGCAGGAAAGGGCAGGTACATTCAGACTGGGTTTCCATCTTTTTGGTAGATCTCAAAACTATGAGTCCGGGACTCTACATGTATCTGAGATGTTGATGGAATCAGTCTACTGAGATGAACTTTAGTTGTTCAAGGTACATCCGCTGTGTTGGTATCATTGCCCGAATGATAAAGAAACAAATAAACAATGTGATCCTGTTCAATAGAGATTTCTGGGGGGTGGGGTGGGGGGGAGAAGATTGATTCAGAATTAAGTATAAATTAAATGTATATAAATAAGGTTTGAGTGATGTTTTCCACTTAGTAAAATTTACTTTAATTCACTGAGTACTCCAGAGAATAACAAAGAAATACCAGAATGATTAGTGGCCAGCCTGTATTAATTGCGTCAATTTGCCTATTTTCACTTAATGCAATATTAACTTGAACTAATTATCATGGCATAAATTAAGTTATATGATCTTACATTAATTTTTACTGAAGTCCATTTTGGATAAATTAAGTTACACGATCAGACATGTGTATGTGTGTGTTTGTGTACAAATATATGCACACATGTATATACATATGACATATATAGAAATTTCACTGTTCACTTAACGGTTTCTACAGTATAACTTACAAATGCAAATACTATGTATCATTCAAATTCTGATTTTATGCTACTAATAAGCAAACCAGTAAATTAATAAACAGGTCTTTAAAAGATGCTCTTGAAAAAAAAAACGATGCTCTGGAGTTAAAAATATATATATATATTTATATATGATGTTAACTAATATATATATTTCCAGTTAAACACAGGACTTACGTGGCTCGTTGACTATTATTTCTCTTACAACACACTGTGGCATTCTGGTGAACTACTTTGGCATCAGAACATTCCTAAGTACAGTCAGTTGGGCTCCTATTAATATAGCACGGTATTTTTAGCTTAGGCTTTAGCTGTTTTAAACCACACTGCTTAAAGTGTCCCCTTGCAGAAAAAAAAATTACTGTATTCAAGCATAATCCCATCTGTATAAACCTACCCAAATCCTTCAGCCTAGGAGATGAGCACTCAACTGATGTAGGGATACACAGACATATATTTAATTTTGGCGAGACTCCACAATAAATGAATTTTCTAAGAATTACTTTCTGACCTCCTCCAGAGGGTCTGAGAAGCACAGGCACAGGCACAAACGTGAGATGAGCATTTAAAGAAAAGCAAAATTGCCAGTGATTAAGACGCACACTACGTACGTCAAGCTCTGAACAGTCACACGACAGAATCTACTGTGGCTACACAGTCTCAACAATGGCTCCCGAATGTGATTTGCTTGGCTGACATTTCTGTGTGTGCGCGCGCGCGTGCACGTGTGTGTGCGCGTGTGTGTTTCTTGTCTCTTTCTCCGCAAAGCATTCTACTCAGACAGCCAGGGTGACAGGTCAAACGAGTTCTCCCACAAACAAACTCAACACTGTTCATCAATCACTCTTCGCACTTCGAGAATTTACTTCCTCCTGAAAACCACTTGTGAAATGAACCATTTTTCCTCTTCTTCAGATTAGGGAACTGGAACGGGGGATCAACACACTCATGGTTATAGACTGACACTTTGAGACCAGTGAAATTAAAGGCAGCAGTTCTTGCTGATAGGTATTCCATTCTGGAAAGCATAGATAACGTAAGTAATACAAGAGCCATTATTCACCCATTGGTACTTCCTCGGTTTTCGCTTTCTAGCTTTGTGCAATAACATTGACAGCTGAATCCTATACACTTCACAAAGCCAGAGGCTAATCCCATTGGGCCATCTCAATGACCCTAAGCAAATCCAAGAAATGGGGAGCAAAAATGACTCTGCACAACGAATTTCGCGCACATTACTCAAGGTGGAGCCACCAGGTCCTACCTTCAAATGTCATTTATTTTCACGTTACACTAGCTTTTCTCAAAGTGTATGTTAATGTTCCTTGACAAAGAATCCTGTTGGGGAAAATGGGCACACAAAATGAGACACTAGACACAACTTGAGCAGGTTTGGTTACCACCTAATTTCTCTTCCCACGTTTCATCCGTTGCTCCACTCTGAATTTTTGAGAGCATAAGTAAATGTTTCAGAATTCATTTAAATCTCCCCTTCAGCCTCTGACTTCTTTAGTAAACGTGGCTTTAGGCAATTATATTATGTTGCTTATGCAATCTCAACAAGTTTGGAAGAAAATAAGGTAGATTGGTGGGAAAGGTCATTAGAATTAGACATAATTATGCCAACAATGAATAACAGCGGACAACCCGATGATCCTATAATAAGAGTACAGGTGACCCTTGAACGATATGGATTTGAACTGCAGGGGTCCATTTATAGGCTGATTTTTTCAATAGCTATGTACTACATGACCCACTGTTGGTTGAGTCTGTGAATGCAGAACCATGGACACAGAGGGCCTACTGTAAAGTTGTATGCAGATTTTTGAGTGCAGGGAAAGTCTGGACCCCTAATCCCAACATTGTTCAAGGGTCAACTGTACTAAAAAAAACCAGCAAAATTCACAGTACGTGGTGGGCTGGGGTAGTAACAAACAGTTCTATGAAGTTCAGTTCAGAAGGGTTTGCTAGGTTCACAACACAAAATAATTTCTGTTCTTAAAGGTAGACATTTGGTCAACCTCAAAAGTATAAATAATCAAATATATAAAACTGAAATTTGGGTGAGAATTGAAAAATTACCTAATCTAGCTTTCTCATTTTACAGAAAAGAAAACTGAAATTCTGGGAGACCACTGAGTTGTTAGCATGAGTCGACTAATTTTGTTTCTTTGTTCGAAGAGAATAGAACCCAAACTGTTCATTTGTCACCTAACGCTGATGTCAAGCCACACCTAATATGCTAAATGTTAGCAGGTGATTCTGATAAATGGATAAACGAGTTTGGTTACTTTTTTTTTTTTTACCAGAGGTAAAGGTTAAAATCTGGAGCCAAGTATATTCATTATTTACTATAAATCAAAACTTCATTTTTGAGTGATATTTTCAATTAATCAACAATATAGGAAATTGTGGCGAACACTTTGAAGGGCTTCCGGGATCTTGTTTCAACAAGTAACTTGTCGCCTCATGAACTGGGAAAGCTGCTGGCACATAAGCCTTGGGTGCTCAGCAGACATGTGGAGCCATATTGGAGCCTGAAGGCAAAGCAAAAATGGGTACCACTGTATACACACATCAGAAAAAAACACGACTATAAATAGAAACTCGCACTGCCCAATCTATTTGCATGCCATTGTCAACTGTCATAAACCTGCCCAATGATGATTTAATACCTTTGAGGGCCTGAGAACCATCATCTGATTGGAAGGGATACTTTACATCACAAGACCATCAAACAAACAACAGCTTATAGTTATTTAAATGTTGATATTTTGTTCATTGTGGATTATTGTATGAATTTTTATTTTTTAAATTGCATTAAAATATCTGTTATCTCGATCACTGAGTTTTTGGTGTGGCTTTAATTTTTGCACTGATGCTTTCATGTTTGCCTTACCCACTTCATGGTCGTCCCAGCTCTAACACTCTGACCCTTTAGAGATTGCCTCTGTTGTGAGGGAATGCCTCACCAAGGTCACTCCCAGTAACTGATCCCTGGGGAAGGAGCCTGGCCATCCAGGCCCAAATGGGCCAACTCCAAAGTGTCATTCTAGCTCCAGAGCTCCAGCCAGAGCTGATCTGGGGACTGAGTTATAACTGGACTTCTTCCTCTGCTTTTCCACAGGTGTTGACCTCAAGGGTACGTGCGTTGTAAAAACCTGCTGTACGTTAAGCTCCGTCTGTGAGGATGCTTCCCAGGGAACACTATCTGTAACAAATATCCAGTTATATGAGCTAATATTTATTGAGCACATACCAGGTTCAATGCGTGTTTATATGTATTTTTTATTACCCTAGCAATAAACCAGTAAGGTTTATAAGCAACACAGATTATTTTTTCATGGTATTAAAATCAATTATACACAATGTCATATCTTTTCAATGGATAAAGAGACAAGAAGAAACCCACATGAAACCAACGTGCTGTGTTGTAACACAACATGAGGCAATGGTTTTCCTTTCTTCACTGGCCTGAATGTTATAAACATACTTAACCCCAGGGTGAAGGCTCAGATACATAGTCCAGAGCACATGCTTTAAAAAGCCAGAGAAGGATTTAATACAGTTTAAGCTTTCAATTCAAATATTTCAAGTTAAAATTCACCAAGAGAGACACACTTCAGCTACTTAGAATTTTATTCTGTCGTGATACTGTGGATAAATGAGGGTTTTAATTTCATTTAGTAAATGTTAGTGATAGTGGTTCAAAATTTAAGTGTTTCATAATCTCAACATTTCTACTTATTCTGAATATAAGTAGAATATAATAGAATAGTAGAATATAATAGAAATCCATTAAAGACTATAATATTATTACCTCTGTATATTAAACACAAATTATTACCTCTGTATGCTAAAATGATAATACATTTGTAAAATATAATAAAAATATTCTCACT
The DNA here is from genome assembly GCF_003676395.1 of Aethalodelphis obliquidens. Taxonomy (NCBI): domain Eukaryota; kingdom Metazoa; phylum Chordata; class Mammalia; order Artiodactyla; family Delphinidae; genus Aethalodelphis; species Aethalodelphis obliquidens. The sequence goes on from NW_020837988.1 coordinate 3,789,307, forward strand.
TGAATCGGGAGATTTACTCTGTGTGGTCCAGGGTGGGGTCCCACAAATTCATGTGAGCTCTTCAGAGATGCAAATCACCTATTAGGAGCTGCTTTATTGAGTAGAGCTCTCTTTTTAAAATGCTTTTTGGTCTGGATCATTTGCTAAATCATATTTCTGAACTCACTTGGCACACCTTTTCTTTCTGCAGTTATGGTCCCCATATTTCTGAGCATATTGTATTTTATATTCAGCTCTCTTAGTGTTCTGGTTCATATGAAATGGTGCTATTTATTTATTACAAGATCTCACATTTGTTTTATCCATCACAAGTTAATGTTTGTATGAATTAGGCCCTAGAGATGTAATATCATCTTTAAAAAGCTGCCCCAAAGACAGAGAGCTGAGAATCAAAAGCAGAGTAAGAACAAATGTACATAGCCTGAGTTTCCAAGTTCATATTTCTTATATGTGACTATGTGAAAAGCTTGGATCCACAATCTGCTTTTTTCTCTCTTTTGGTCAAAAATAGCTATTAAGAGTGCCAGGAGAATGTGCAAACCATAGAGATGACTGGATAGAGATGTCTGTCCAATGACCCTGGGCCAGAGCCAGGAGAAAAAATGACAGTGATCCTGTGAAGCTATTACTCTATTTTTACCTGCTCTTAATTTCACATTTCTCAATCTTTTTCAGAACAACAATATTTGAAGACTGCATCATTTTACTGGTTGATGTTTGAACTGTAAGTGCCCCCTAAATTTACTACTCTTCAACAAAATAATCTAAGAATGTGAAATTGCTGGAGTTGCTAGCAAGTAAATCTGATTTATTCAAAACATTAGAAAGTCCCAGGTAATATTCAATTTTGCAAACTAAGATAGTTAGCAACTTGCAAACACCTGATTTTCTTGGGAGCCTAGCATCATGTCAAAATAAATCCACTTAAAGAAGCATTTGTCGAGCATTATTTTATGTGCCTGGCACAGTACTAAGCAGGAAGCATTCAAAGATTGCTCACTGTACCTGTTCTTGAAGCACTCAACGTTAACTGAGAGGCTTTCTACAAAATGCAGGCATTAAATTATTACCAGGGCAATCAATTTTATAAGAATGGTGGGCTAAATGCTCGTTTCACTGAAGCGTCTAGGACTATATAGATGAGCCACATTTCAGGATATGTCCATTTAGTTCATTATTGGAGGCCATCTGGAGTGTGTTCAATAGAAATAAATTTTGAGGAGATGTTCAAAGGAAGAAACTCATCTTTACTCCTAGAACCCTAAGATACTTCAGCTAGACCTTAAGGTAAAACCTTAAGGTCAACTGATGTCAACTGGCACAAAACAGTATTCAGTGGCAGGGCCACTTAAATCAAGACTCTAAATATGTAAATAACCACCCAATATTATAAGAGTTTATCATCAAAATTAGAAGACAATTCTGGATATTTTTAGATAGTTTGGTAACCGCATGGCAGTGGACAGCACTGTGGAAGAAACTGTATTGGAAACCGACCATCATTACCACAATACTTCACAACATCATAAAAAATGGTTTATTTAACACCTTCATCCAACAACTTGCATCTGCTTTGTTTCCAGACCATTTTGACCATTGTCCACATTTCCAAGTGACTCATTTCAGTGATTTTTCAGGAGTTGTAACAAGTAGCTGACTTAAATTAACATCAGAAGCCACTCTAAGAAGTCTCTAAGAAGCTAATGGATCTGTGACCTAGTCATCACTGATTATCCACACCTAAATACAGCTTATGATGTGTGTGCCCCTGCCCAAACATCCTTTATATGCCAGAGGATGTTGAAATGATGTCCTGTTGGCACAGGCTCTGTTTACCACACTGCCTTGACTTCATGAGTTGGGGCACATTCTGTTTGGGTTTTGTAAGCCAAGGTCATCATTGCATAAATCAGCAGCCCACAAATTGCTGTTTCTTAGGTGACCTGATAGTCTCTGCTCACAGCAAAGGCTGAGTGAGAGTTACCCTGGGTTTCTGTGGGACGTGGCAAAGCAAACTTACTCAGAGTTCCTTGGTTGAATCCAGGAAAAAAAGTCGAGTCTAAGATGAGTCACGATTGAGCAAAAACCTTGTCTGAAACTCTCCTTAGAGGTTATGTGCTCTTCTAAAATTACACATTTGGATTGATGTATTAATGTGGCTGTATTGTGGTTGCCTGGAGATGACTTGGAAGCCACTGAGTTGGATGATGGTGTTCTTTGTCAATGATTATTTCATCTTAGGCATCATGCTTTACTAGCACCTTTCACAGGCAGAAATATGGTTGCCCTTCCTCACCTATGAAAGAAGAGATATTTTGTATATCGCCTCCTTCATCCCTATTAGGGGACATTTAAACTCAAGGGCATTTTGTTCACTTGATAATATCCTAAAGTTTACTGTATTTGTAAATCATTTGGACTGAATATTATCACTTTGCAGAGACTAAAGAGACAGAAAATGAAGAAACAAAGAAAATCTCAAGATGGGTTTTGCTTCCAATCATTTTTGTTTTTCTTTCAGCAACTTTAACAACTACTATATATGATGTTTGGGGTGAGATTGTAGGAAGACAATGAAGATAAATAAGATGCTTGTTCTGTTTTCAAGGAGATGCTATAGGAGAGATGTCATATATAAAACAAAACTGATAGGAAGTTACAGACAAAATGAATAGGTGGTCAAATGTAGAGAGTTTGCCTACGGCCGGTGGGACCAGGGAGGGCTTTTCAGAATAGTTTTTTTTTTTGGTTTGTTCCTCAAAAGAGCATAGCTATTGAATATTCGGGGACAAGAGGATGGGCTTTTTATGTTGCATAAGCCATGGCACAGAGGTGGGGGATGGGTAAAGGGGGAACTAAATGATTACTTGGCTCCAGGAAGGTTGATATGTTATAAAATGGATCTCAGCAGTTATTTAGAGGTGACAGAACATGAATAAAGATATTTCCATAGTTAACCTAAGGATTTGGGCTAATGTGATGGCATTAGAAATGAAAAGCAATACGTAATTGTGAAGAAGAATGCAAGAGGAGGTACAACAGAAGATCTGGTGACAGAGTAACTGGAACCATGAGGGTGAGGCATTACCAAGAGCAGTTCTGAGATTCCGAACCTGGGTGTATGGTAGGAGAATGGCACTAAGGGCAGAAAAAAAATATCAGGAAAAGAAACTGATGTAGCCTGAAGAGAGAGGGAAATGAATTCACTTTTATATTTTTATATTATATTTAAATGTGGTAACTTTTAGGTGGTAATGGATCATCCAGGTAAAGATGCCCATCGTATATTTGTATTTGTGGGACATGACATCAGGATAGGTGTCAGAATCTGAGAGTTTTACAAAGTACAGTTTGAAACTGTGGAGCTAGAAAATACTGCTCTGATCTCCAATTAGGCTGTATCTGTGTAGTACCACAATTCAGTATTTTTCCTCCTTTATCTTTGACTCAAAAGAGGTGAAAGAGATTTCCACTTCTGAGATGAAGTAAGTGTATACTTTTTTTCCTATTTTTCCTGCTCAGTACTACTAGAAAAACCCTGGATATTATATGTAAGACAAAAAGACTTTGAAAGGTAGAAAGAAAAAAAAAAAAACCCAATTGGCTATAGACCTTGGGACCCAAAGAACAACCAAAAGGTGAATTCTCTGGTTTTTGTGTGCCTTATATATACCCCATGCTTACAACTGGAGAAGCCACCAATCTAGAAACACTGGTGAGTACAGGCATACAAAGCCCCAATAAAAGGTCACTCTTTCTGGACAAAGGACCAGGAAAGGAAAAGCCTAGCAAGAAAGAACACTTTTAGATAATAATCACTCTACTCCAGCCCAAAACCACAAAAAACATTGTGGCCTTAGCCCCAACCCCACAGGCAAAGACTGAATAGGAAGTCTAGACTTCTACATTCCCCTGGTAGTAATGAAGTGGAATGACCCCCACTTCCCTTGCTAAAGCAGAGTCCAAAAAGCCACCTAAAACTGAAGATATAAGTAAGATCCAGATTCTTGTAACATCATACCCCAAATATTCAAGTTTAAATCGAGAACATCACTCAGCACAGCAAAAACCAGGAAGATTTCAAACTGAACAGAAAAGAAAAATCAATAGTCGACAACACTGGAATGGTAGAGATGCTAAAATTATCTGACAAGCATTGTAAAGCAGTTATCACACACACACAAAATGCTTCATGGACAGTTACAAAGAGGCCTGAGAAAACTGGAAAAAAGTTGATAGTCTCAGCAGAGAGATAGAAGATATAACAAAGAGCCAAGCAAAAATTTTAGAATTAAAAAACCAATAACGTAAATGTAACAACTCAATGGATAGACTCAACAGCAGAATGGAGGTGGCAGAAGAAAGAATGAGTGAACTTGAAGATAGAACCATAGAAATTACCCAATCTGAAAGACAGAGGTAAAATAGACTAAATGTTAAAATGAACAGAGTTTCAGGAACCTATGGGACTATAACAGAAGATTTAACATCCATGTCATTGATATTCCAGAAGGAGAAGAGGTGATGCTGAGACACTTCACCAAGGAAGACACACAGATGGCAGATGAGCACATTGTAACATTTAATGGCATATGTCTCTGTTTTGTTAAATTTGTTCATTGGTTTTGTTTTTTAGATTCCACATATAAGTGAAAACAAACAGTATTTGTCTTTCTCTGTCTGACTTAGTGAAATAAGTATAATAGCCTCCACATCCATCCGTGTTGTCACAAATGGCAAGATTTTATTCTCTTTTATGGCTGAGTAGTGGTCCACATACTACATCTTCTTATCTATTTAACTACTGACAGACACCTAGCTTGCTCCCGTATCTTGGCTGTTGAAAATAATGCTGCTATGAGTATCAGCGTACATATAAGTAATGGAGGTAAAAGTTATAAATAAATGGAAAAATAATTTAAAATGTGAAGCCTTGTGATAGGTAGCAATATGAGTTTTATTATGTATAATTATCCCCATTATTACATTTTCATGATAATTTTATATAAGGAATTTAAGAACTTTTATGAAAAAAATTAAAAACATTTAACATTATATGTCATTAGGGCATTAGGGGTTTGCAAATTAAAACAATGATGAAATGCCATTCTACACTCATTAAAATGGCTACAGAAGCAAAAACAAAAACAAAAACAAAACACCTGAAAATTCAAATGCTCGTGAGGATGTGGAACAAGTGGAATTCTCAGTCATTGCTAGTAGGAATATAAAATGGTACAGCTACTCTGGAAAACAGTTGGCAATTTCTTATAGAACTAAAAATGTAACTACCACACAACTCAACAATTGCATTCCTGATCATTTATCTTAGAGAAATGAAATCTTATTTTACATAAGTATATGTATATATATAAAACCTTTATAGCAGCTTTTTTCAGAACAGCCAAACACTGGAAACAACCCAGATGTCCTTCAACAGATGAATGTTTAAACAAGTTCGTACATCTGTAACATGGACTGCTACTCAAGCAATAAAAAGGAATAAATTATGTATACATACAACAATCAATGAATCTCCAAAGAATTGTGCTGGATGAAAAAAATACCCCAAAGTTATGTACCATGTTTCTATAGCATTTACATAACTTTGTTGAAATAAGAAAATTATAGAAATGAAGAACAGATTAGTGGTTGCCACAGCTAAGGAGGGCATGGGAGCAGGAGGGAAACGGGCAATGGCTATAAAAGGGTAATGTGAGGGATCCTTGAGTTTACGGGAAAGTTCTTCCTGTGTCTTCACTGTATCAATAGCCATATTCTCATTGTGATGCTGTACTATAGTTTTGCAAACTGTTACCCTTGTGGGAAGCTGGGGAAAGTATCTCTATTATTTCTTACAATTGTATATGAATCTATAATTATCACCCAATAAAAATTTAATTAAGAGCAGACAAACAAAAAACAATCAGAAAATATGAAGGTTAAGATCTTCTTAGAAACATTAACTTGTCCAACATTGATTATATATAATTCTTGGACTGCTGATCAGTGTTCTAAATGTACACTTTATTATAAGGCCCCCCCAAAAGTTAGGAAATCAATGCTGCTATGAAACCCTATGTTTGACTTTCTTGAGTGATGGAGATTTAAATCTGTACTCCTGAAATGTCATTAGCATGCGATCCCTGTAATTTAATAAAACAAAACTGTTCCAAAAATGAAGGTGAAAAGAATACTATTGAAAAAGCACTAATGAAGGAGAATTATTGTCATATACATAAATACAACTGGGAGGATGAAGCAATATGACTTTTTGTATGTAAATACTTTTTTCAAGGAAACTAGAAAATTCATATTTATATGAAAATGAGTAATAAATATTTACATAATCTTTAAATCTTAACATACTGATAGAGTATGAGACAAAAGTTTGCAGTTATGCTTTCCTTTCTTATTTTTCTTTTTTCAATTTTATGTTCTAGTTTAAAACCTCCCAGGTAAAAATCGAACACACAAAATTTGTCCTATAGAGTATCACTCAAATATTAAATAAAAACTGTTTAATGATTTAAAATAAATACTAAATGATTTTTAGTGTATTCTTTTTTTGTTTGTTTGTTTGTTTGTTTTGCGATACACGGGCCTCTCACCGTCGTGGCCTCTCCCGCTGCGGAGCACAGGCTCCGGACGCACAGGCTCAGCGGCCATGGCTCACGGGCCCAGCCGCTCCGCGGCATGTGGGATCTTCCTGGATCAGGGCACGAACCCGTATCCCCTGCATCGGCAGGCGGACTCTCAACCAGTGCGCCACCAGGGAAGCCCTAGTTTATTCTTTTAAACATACAAGAATTTAATTGTTTTTCTTGGATTTTTGTACCATAGCTGATTGGAAGGGTTTTCTTTAGATATTAATAAAATATGTAACACTTCTGGCTTCTTCACTTTAATAAAAGTGATTTTTCTACCCCCAGATAATTATATGAATGGTCTTTTATGGTGGGATAGGATTGAAATAGCCTCTAACCTGCTCTCTGTGCCCCAGGCTCACTGAAAATCAGGTAAATCCTCAAAACCCAAAGACCCTGCAGGATCTGGCTACCACGGGTGTCAAATGGCCCAAACTCAACATTCTTCCCATCACTTGTTCTGCTACTGATACAGTGGTCTCCTTTGTGTTCTTCAAGGACATTCAGCACTTTTCCACCTCAGGACCTTTGCATATACTTTCCTTGTATCTGGAATGTATTTCTCTTAATTATCCACATGATTTGTTCCTTCATTTCATTTAGGCCCCTGCTCAAATGCTCTCTTTTCTGAGTGTTCTATCTGAAATAGCACACTGTTCCCATTTCTCCCTACCCCTTTAACCTGCTGTTTTATCAAGAACACTGACATATCATTATATAATTGTTTGTTTTGTTCCCACCACCAGAATGTAAGCCCTAGGAGAATAAAAACTTTTTCTTACTGCTGCTTCTCCAGTGTCAACAACAGCGTACAGCACACAGTAGGTGCTCAATAAATATTTGTTAAATAAATGAATCACGTAAGTACACCTACATTCTATGATCTGGCTGATCTCTCAAAAATACTTCTTTATGGATTTCAGACACCTTAAAAAAAAGGGTTCCTAATTTCCTCTACTGAGCATAGAATACTTTTTGAATGCCCTGATATGAGATCTGAGGTCCCTGACATGTAGTCCAAGCCACTTTCTTTTCAGTTTCTTCTTTGATTTCCACCTTAAATAAATCCTCCAATTTAACCTGCTAATTATTTCCTGACTTTGTCATGTTTGTCACTAGTTTGTAGGGTGACCAACCATCCTAGTTTGCCTAGGACTGCAGAGTTTCCTAGAACACAGGACTTCTAGTCCTAAAATGGGAAGGTTCCAAGCAAGCTGGGATGAATTGGTCACTTTAGTACATAGACATCTTACTCTTTCCCTTGGCTGGAAAGCCTCTATTCTCCTCTTAATTTATCAAGGCCCCCTGACTCCAGTAAGACCAACTCAAGCTTTACATCTTCAGCAAAGCCTTTGCAGTCTCTGCCACACTCCACAATGTCTTATCCTTACATTTGGTAGCAATTCTTGTTTACTATTTTAGCAAATATTATTAAAGTTTTAAATGTATCTTTCATTCACATATATATGTATATACATATATATATATACACACACACACACGCACACACATATACATAGGTATGTGTGTATTTTCTCTCTCTCCAATCAAATTTGTCCCTAGAAAGCAGGAACTATACCTCATTTTTGCATATGTCTAACCATCTAGCACAGTGCTTGACATGCAGTAAATATTCAACAAATGTTATTGTTGCTGGATATATTCTGTCTCTTGAAAGTTGACTGTCTCATATGGGTACATCATCATCTGGTAGGCTGCTTGGAGAAAGTGTGAGGTAAAGTTTAAAAACCCAGGATGCATGGTTTTGGCGGAACCGGGGATTATTTTAGTTTAAAATAAAAGAAATAGAAAAAGTACAGATTTGGACTGAGATGTCCCCTTTGAAAAAAATGTCTGATGTTTCTTCTCTTGTTCCATGCCGAATATGGCAAATCCATGAAATGTCCTATGGATAAAGTTTAAATTGGCGTCTACACAATGCCAGAATATGTGGTAAAAAGGGGGGAAATATAATGAAACATCTTGATGACTTACAACACACCACGTTCTAATATCTGGCAGTATCCTAAAGACCAACTGAAGTTTTCCCTTTTCATCTCACGATTTTGGCGCTGTGTAGACAACAGTCCAAGAACTGCAGCAGTCGGAAAACTGCCACAGTGAGGCTGCATTTTACTGGCTGAGCAATGAGGGGAAACTCGCATACTGCTTGCCAGAAAAATAACTGGCTTTAGTTGGTGCTATTAGTCTCACGCTTTTTAGGAGCACTTAATTTAAAACAAAATTGTGGGCTTAACTCCCACCCTAACGTTTTGAGACTGCTGTAATAAGCAAATATTCAAAGTGTTCTTTATCCAAGCCAGCGGGTAAGCTTCTGGTTCAAGCTACATCTAGAACAAAAGGATTTTCATTTGGTGAGTGGTGATCCCTGCTTCAGCACAAGCAAACACATCAAGACGCATTCAGGCTTACAGCACAGAAATTTGCGAGCGGTAAGGTGTAACCTGACAAAATAATCACTATGGAAAAGCAACTTACAAATCACACTAGCCACCAAAATAGAAGCTTGGTTTTCTAACCGGCTCGTCATGGAAGCCCTGAAACAATATGAGGGATTGTTAATAGCGGTTTAGAATTACTATCTCACGTCGGCCCCTTAAACCTGAATTCTGACCCAGTGCTACAGAGCATGCGACACTTCAGCATTTGAAGGACGTCGGGATTAATCCCTTCCATACTCAGAGTATCTTAAAGACCATATTATATTTGTGAGTATAAACCTTTGCCTTTTCAGTAATGACGTTCTGGCTTTAATCTTTGTTTCAACTCCATCAGAAACATGGTTTACTTGGATAAGAGTATATTGGAAAAACATCGGACAGAAAACGCCTTCTAAAATGAGTGAAATAATGCAAAGTTTTTTTATTTTCCTCCACCAATGCTATCGTCATTTTCTTCATCTAGGTGATCCTGTCCTCTGTGATATTATTTAGAGGCAAGTCAAGTTTTGCCTTGCTTCTTTTTTATTGTAATCAGAACATCTAACGTGGCATCTACCCATTTAACGCGTTTTAAGTGTACAATCTAGTACTGTTAACTATAGGTCCTTAGAATCTATGCCTCTCTCACAACTGAAACTTTATACCCCTTGAACAGCATCTCCCCATTTCCCCTCCCCCCAGCACCTGGCAACTCCCCTTCTACTCTTTGCTTCTGTGAGTATGGCTAGTATAGAGACCTCATATATGTGGAATCTCACAGTATTTGTCCTTCTGTCACCGGCTTATTTCACTTAGAATAATGTCCTCCAGGTTAATCTTAACAAGACCATAGATATCCATCTCTGCTGAGAATATCATGGGACAGAATTCTACTAAATCAACAATCCTTTTAAACACACTCTGTGTGGTTACCAGAGAGGAAAGTGGGGGAGAAGGGATAAACTGGGAGCTTGGGATCAACATACACACGCTACTGTATATAAAATAGATAACTAGTGAGCACCTACTGTACAGCACAGGGAGCTCTTCTCGATCCCCTGTAATGACCTACATGGGAAAAGAATTTTTAAAAGAGTGGATATATGTGTATGTATAACTGATTCACTTTGCTGTACAGCAGAAACTAACACAACATTGTAAATCAACTATATGCCAATAAAAATTAATTAAAAAATAAACAAATACACTCTGTGTCAAGGAAACAGAAGCAAACCAAACCAAGAGATGAATTTTCTGATGAATCTCGTCAAGCAAAGGAACCAAGTTGGAATAAAGGGCTCGTACGGGGCCTTTTACAGTGTTAGATAGTCTTCTTTGTGAAGCCTGTGGCTCTTGTTTTATCATATACTGTAATTTGGTTTAAAAAATGCATAGCTGAGGTTAATATAATTAAATGAAAGCTATTGACTGAAATGATTGGAATGTCTGAGTGGCCACTAGTCAAATCTTACTTATTTTCACTTCCCACTTGTCGGATAGACGGTGCATGATTACAGGATGGAAATGAGTCAGCTCTCTATTCCGACTGTACAGTCCCTTCACTTTTACAAGGTCAGCCTCATAAATAACATTCCTAGAAGTGAAACAAAGTTGCACGTAATTACTGATAGGGGTAAATGTGTGTCTCATCCTTACGGTATCATTTAGACCAAAAATAATTTGAGAAGCAAAGATATAATACATTCCAAATCAGAAAAACAAACAAGGAAACAAAGCTATTGTTTTCTGTAGAGAGAGCAGAAAACTAGTATCAGAATCTACAGATGTTCTTTTCTCTGAACTGTAGGTTATCTCTCAGCAAACAATTTCTACCTTCTATTTTAATGAAGCAGTAAAGAAATACTTGGTGCACATTCAACATAAACATTCTAGTATCACCGATGGCAGCTGTTAGACAATTTGAGACTGAAAATCACCGTGAGTGGTGGGGTGGGTTTGGGGGGTGAACCCTAGATGCTCTGTCTGTTCTGCCTGGCTCACTGTCTATCTCTACCAGTTACAAACCTTGAGGATAACTTTGGGTAAGATTCTTCACCTTTCCATGCATTCATTGTCTATTGTGTAAAATGGCAATAACAATAACTATTTTATAGGGATTTTGCAAAGAGTACATGAGTGAATGTATGTAAAATACTTAGTATAGCACTGGCACATTGTGAGTTAGTAAGGGTATGATGTGAAGGGCTTGGATACACTTCGTAATGTGTAACATTCATTTCAGAAGGGAACGTATCAATGAAAAATGCTTTATATTATGTTTGTTTTTTAAAAGACTTCAGTTCTAAGACCATGGGGTAAATAAACTGCAAGTCAAATAAGGGAGCAGTGTAAAAAGAGGGGAGGGAGTGAGGAGGGGGAACTTGAGTACTTTAGAGAAGTCACATGCCATAACAAGTATTCTGAAGGAAGAACAGTGTCTGTGACAGACAGCATCCCTTGCTTTTTACTGAATCAGAGCCTGCTGTATTCAGCCAGTCCAAGCTATACCACACCAGACCTCTCATTTCTGTTATTGTTTCATCCCTGTTTAAAATAAAGAAATCAGCTGCACAATGTAGAGACAATGTCCAAGTCTCAAAGATTGTATTTGTCCTGGGGTCTCCCCCCATAGATGATCCCAATAGGGGACCCCATTGGTGGAACATCATGAATCAGGCGGCCATGGCCAAGGAGGTAGGTGGCTGCTGATGGCTGTGGCCCATTGGAAATGGCTTTGGATGACTGCCAGGTTGTGTGTAAAATTGTGAAATGTTTGAAACAATACAGTCTTTACAATGTTATAAAATACTAGGGTGGTTAGAGCGGGGCTGCAGACTGGCGCATGGCCAATAAAACCTCAGGATTCCAGTCAGCTGTAACCTGGAGCTTAATGTTGTCTGAGGTGGTCAAGGTCATCTCTCCCCAACGTCTTGCAGGTCAGCTCAGTCTTTATAACCTGCCTCATTGAGCTTCTGCTCTCCAATCACCCTTGTTCAAAAAAACTTTAGTCAATTTGTTTCCAAAATCCCCCCTCAAAAAAGTCATTTTGAGGGTTAACCTTAAAAGTTTTACTTAGGAAAATGTTTCTAACAGTTGAACTTGCTTCTTGTTTTTCCCTGTTTAACTAGATCATGCTTGCTATTTACATGCTGCTAAACTTAGAAAAAGAGATCACCTCTAATTCCATCACCCTAAGGCAACTGAACTGAACTAGTGTTTTTCACTCTAGTATTTCTTCCAGTGTGTATTTTACATATTTATGATCATATTGAATTTATAATTTGTAATCACCTTCTCTCAAACTTTATATCAAAATTCTGTTTTGTCTGAATACCATTTATTTCTTAAGTATAGTATTAGTGGCAGAATCATATTTTATTTTGTATTTAATCATTCTCATATTACTGAATATTTATCTTGTTTTCTTTCTCAGAGAGGGTGCTATGTTAAATAGTGTTTCTATTTACATAAAGCTTTTCTGTATTTAGTATTATTGCCTTAGGATAAATTTCCAGAAGTGACATTAAAGGGTCAAGAGAGAGAGTCATTTTTAGAGTCTTGACAAATGGTGACAAATAGCTTTTCCAAGAGGGTTTTTTCCAGATTTGCAGCCCATCAGCAAAGTATGAGAGGGTTCACTTCATCCCCTCATCATCAGCAATAAGTAATAGCAAGGATTCTTCTAAAGAAAGCAAATATGCTAATATTAAAAATGAAAAGTTGTCCTGTTCCCAAAATGTATCAGTCGAGAGATGGAAGTACTCAGCAGGGTTACACAGAAAGGGTCAGGGAGCTACTTCATGGGTGCTTTGTTTTCAGTTTGTCCTCCAAGCAAAAGTAGTTCTTCTAAACAAAAGGGAATAATTCAGAGTAAATGAAACAATGAGGACAGCGAGAACATAAGATAGAATACTCCGGATAGCGAGAAAAAGCATCTACTACAACTTTATGCAGGGTTCCCAGGTAAGGAGTCAAGCAGCCGCCCTTGGGAAACCGTTGATAAATGTAGAGCACTTGAAAAGCAGAATCTGAGGAAGTGTACAAGCAAAATTGTAAGCACGTTCTACAATTGTAACAGAGGCTTTGAATCAAGAAGAGGATGTCCCAGTAGTAATAGTAAAGGAGAAGAGAAGGATACGAAATGAGGAAAAGGAACTCAGAAAACGAATTCAGACCTGAAGAGAGACATTTAATCACTCTTCCATGAGACTTAAATATCATGGCCACCTTCATAGAGAGAACTGGTAGGAGAATTCCTGGCAACATTAGAGTTTATTGTTGATGTCTACCTAAATAACTGTCATAAAACTTACATGGTTGCTATTCCATTCCAGAATGTTCTTTGGCCAAGTCCTAAGTTAATAAATCCCTGTTAAGTAACTGTATATATCCGGGTTAGTGGGAAGGGACCTTGCTAAAACAGTTTAGGTTTTGCTGCTTAAAAAAATAAAACCGATAAACACCTCCTTTCAAGGAATGTTGGCATATTTTTGTCTAGATGTACTACAAATTATGTTTACTTCCCTGGACATGGTATTCCCTTTTTTGCCATTATTAGAGACTCTAGCTCTAGGAGGGAATTTCTTGTGCTTACTCTTATCCTTTGCTTTTCTTCTGAAGGGAACAGTGTAGAGTCTTCCGTAAGAACTACCATATCAATTTCTGAGCTGAAGTGCTTTTGAAAAATGATCACGGAAATGCTCATGCCTTTTAGTGTTTGTATATAACCGACTTTCTTAAGATGTAGGGTTCTTCCCTGATTATATCTGCCCTTACTTTCTTCATCATCTAGGCTCTGGGTGACTTACACATATATTTTTTTCTCTCCGGTTCCCATGATGTTCTACCATCCATGAGGGATTTTTTTTCCCTCTCTTGCTGATAAAAAGGAAGCACAACAGCTCCCACCCATGATTCCTTCATTTTAAGCAAAATATAATCTAAAAGGAAAATCAAGACTATATCAGATGCTCTGGTTTCAGCAAAACTAGACATTTTCCAGATGTTGGGCACTTGAAATCTTCCATCTGCAACATAGTGTGTCTCGATTTCAGTTCTGACCTGTTACTTAGCTGAGCACTTAACCTCTCTGTTCTTCAGTCAGCTCATCTCTAAGACAGAGGTAAAAATAACACCCACCCCTATAACCATTAGAGAGAACTAAATGAGTTAATCGGTGAAGTGCTTAGGGCAATGCCTACCCTGAGGAGTAGCACACATTAAACGTGAGCTACTACTGATATAAATACAGCCTCGGATCACCCTCTCACACGATCACAGCTCTCTTTCTTTGCTTTGAATCTCCTTCAAATGTTCCCCATTGTGCAAGCATCCTCAGCTTATGCATTTCCAAAATCTTTGTATAATTTCTTACCAGCAATATTTTTCCCTTTCCCCTCCAGTGGATTGTTTCAGTTTGGACTATGTATACCATTCTATTCTAAATAAACATAAATCCCAGCTCACGAAGTCTCTTGACATTTGTGAGGGTATATATAATTTCATTAGCTAAAATATCAAGTTTATTTTATTAACTAAATGCACCCATATAAGTAAGAGGAATCTAATATAAAATCAGTAACCAATGAAATCAATACTAAATTAAGTATTCCTTAATGAGTCTTCAAATTCTTGTTTTAGGTGAGGGTAAATTTATGTTTTAAAGTGACCTTATTATGACACGATGCTAGGCAGTACAAGCTAATGCAAGTGACTGTTTTCATGTCTTCTCTCTTATTTATTAGTATCCTTCTATATCATAGGTTATATATGCTATTGCTGAAAGGAGTAAAAAGTGCTTCCTTTAATTCAGGTCCATTAGCATTCCAACATTTTAATGACTCTGTCCACATTTTAAATCTCTTTAAAAAAAAATTCTACTATAATTAAGCAAAACAGGAGATTGATGACCGATTGCAAAGCAGCTATGTCAAAAATAAACAGAGCTTTGGATTCAACGAGCTTTCCTTTTTCCAAACGTTGCTGTGTAAATAAACACACCCCTTGTCCCCATGTCCTCTCCATATTTCACACACATAAAATTATTCCCAATTAGCTGTTTCTCTATTTGCCTCTTTTTCTCATTAAAATCATCCCCAGAGCTTAACCATCTTCATTCACTGTGCTGTCTGAAAGTCTTCTGTACTGCCAAGCCTGTCCTCTTGAAGATTTTACATTTACAGCGACTGACTCAGTAAGTACACTTTGGAAACTCTGGGGAACAGCTCAACCCAATGCCTGTCTTGATGCCTGGCCAACGGGCTCAAACAACAAACATAAAAGCTGAATCTGTACTTCCATTCAGTTATGAGGTTGCCAAGTTCGTTTTCCTGATGCTGTACCTACAGTATATCCATCTCCCAATGTCTCAGACGCACTTCATTAACTTTGTGACATCAGCCTCTGATGTTATGAACTCCATTTTGCTAATATAAATGATACAGTACTATATAGAAATTTAAGAGGTTGTAACATTAGAAGTCTCTAGAAGATTCCCATAACAGTTAAAGAACAAGGAACCCAAATTCCCAGAACCACTTCTTGCTGGGAAATAATTCCTTATATATAATCTTAAAGCTATTCTCCCTCCCCTCAGGCCTCTGTTTCTGATTCTCATTTATGTTGCAAATAGCTTTTAATGATAGAACAGGGAAATATATTGTGGTTTCACACGTTCAGGGATTTTATGGTCACTTATTCCTAACTAGGAGATAGAGACACATAGCAGAAAAGTTTCTTTTTTCTTTAAATATAAACCAGTTTAGTATATTATGCTCTTTGCTATAGGGGTATATTTAAGAAATAACACGATTTGAAGACCATGAATGTTTTTTTTAATGGCAAGCCTCTGTATCAGTAAGGATGGGTTTACAAACGAGCCACTAAATTAATTAGACTGACTAATTTGGAGACTCCAATTTGCCACCATGAATCTATGTTATATACCACAAGGAACACGGAAACTATGCACTATTGTCCCCGCAGAAGCCATGAATATTTTGTCCAGCACCAATTATGCCTCCCAAAACGTAGCTCATCTCAAAAAGACAAATGTAAGATTCAAATCTCTCTTCCCATCTTTTCCTCTTTTTGAGTTTAACAGCTGTCAGCGATAGCACTATATGTTGGTTAATGTATACATCATGAAAAAGTGCAGGCAGGATTGGGAAGAAATGAAGACATTAGTTGGCCTGGATGCAATTCCTAGCATTACCGTTATTTAACACATGACTTTGAACAAATTACCTAACAACTCAGGGCCTTAAATTTCTCTGTGTAAAATGGGAAAAGAATTCACATAGAGCTGTGATGGGGAATAAATGGTACTTAAAAAAAAAATGGTACTGTACATGTGACACAATTACAACAGTTCCTGGTGCTCAGTAAAGGTGGTTAGATAGACAGATAGGGAATTTGGTTACTAAGATATCCTTATAGTTTAATATTTCCTGAATCAAAGCAATGAAGACATAATTGTCCTTAAGCATCTCTAATGCTAGCACTGATCCTAATTTCAGTTGATTTCTCCCGTACCCCACCTTCTAAATCCAAAACATATTCATCCTCTGGAATGTGAGTGTGATGCAGTCTTTGTTGTCAATCTAAGTATCAATGCATGGATTGAGAAGAGAAGTAGATGGCAGTAATTATTATCACTCTTGGCCCAGGGTCTTCAAATGACCCATATGCTCTTAGAGAAGTCACAAACCTTCATTTTTAACATGAGTTTTTTTGTTTCTGTGTTTTTTATCTGCCTTTTCTGTCTCACCGGATCTTTTATATCCAGCCCCTTCTCTCATGAGGGCAAAGGGCTGCAGTTGCCCATCGTGCTCATAACTGAAGTGCTCAACAGAGACCTTCCAACATGATTCATCGTTTATGTATACACGCTGTTCGCATCCTCTAGAGAGTAAACAACTCAAGATCTGTCTTTGGGTCCCCACCAGAGCCTACCACAGAGTCCCTGGGAACACTTGCTGAATTAAGTTAAACAATAAATGTGAAAATAGCATAGTATAACCATATGGAATGGTGGTCAAGATTGAAAACTAGGTTGTTGGATTAGTATTTTAGTGGAGCAAGTGTGTCTCTTTCAGTAAGGATGCCAAATTCCCACATTTGGATACAAACATTTGGCCATCATTATTGATTTATGCCAGGTATTTTCCTATGCTATTTTTACTTTATTGTTGATTTTATGGTGAGATTCAAATAGCATCAATAGACTAGCATAGTGCTTAACCCAAAGATGGGTAATTCAAATATTTAACTTTAAAAAAAAAAAAACAACAGGGAGAGTGGGATTGACACATACAGTCTTGACACTATGTATAAAATAGACAACTGATGGGAACATACTGTATAGCACAGGGAATTCTACTTAATGTACTGTGGTGACATAAATGGGGGGAAAATCCAAAAGGGAGGGGATATATGTATATATATATATATGGCTGATTCATTTTGCTATGAAGTAGAAGCTAACACAACAACACTGTAAACCAACTATACTCCAATAAAAATTAATTTAAAAAAACAATAAGGGAAAAAGATACAAAGTATCTTGGTGGAAGTAAGTTTGTACCTCTCGTTACGACTATTATATGATCTCTTTTTCTACTATTCCAAATAATTTCAGGGGAAAATTGTAATAATCGTAGACATTGTGCTTATGAGACTTGAGGCTTGAACTGAGTAGACTAGATTCACTCAAACGTCAGCAGGATTAATGCAACACATCCCAGAAATGAAGGAAGCATAATCTTTTCTCGGATAGATCTCACTTCACTCCCTGAGATCCATGAATAGTATTTATTCCTAATGCAGCTAAATGGGAGAATTAAACAGAGGGGTAAACGTATCAGTGGCAGGTATTCTGCTCCTGGCAGGTCTCTAATTCTATTTCCCATTTGACATATCATTTTATTTCCATTTTCCCTACATGTAATATGGGAACTTTCCATAATAAACGGTCCTCTAATTGGCCACTTCTTTGATTGGCATTTTTGATTTTTTTTCAAGGAGTCTATCCGTCGTCCCTTTCACAAATTGCAAAAATAAACGAAAAAACTGAACCGCCTGCCATTGTTGGGCAGAATTTTCTGAATTTGTCTTGAAGCCAAGAGAATTTATCTGACTGTCTGGGGAGTATCGAGGCAGATCTCTTATTCTCAAACAGATACCAAAGTTGCCTGAACAAATGGTTTGTGTTAGTCGGAGAAAGACAGTGAATCTAAACCATGTGCCTCTGGACCTTGTGGTTTCAAGTTGAACCACAAGCAACAAGAAGAACTGTCAGTCTCTAGTCTTGATTTCAGCCAAGCTCATGGGGAAGAGAAAGACTGTCAGTACCACCTCGTGTTGTCTTAATACGGAGAACTGGGAGCTCGTGCAGCACCGGCGAGCCCGCAGTTGTGTGAAAATTAAGAGATGGGATTCAGGACAGCAACCAGAGGGACATAATGAAGATATACAATTTTTCTCCATGGGCATCCCCACGTGGTAAAGGTAGCAAATGGAAGCCTTTCTGAGGAACAGAAACAACCCAGGGAGGCAAAGGAACATAAAAATCTGGCGTCGTCTTATAGCTATCATAAAGCTGAAGGAAAACATCCTAGAAGAATTAGTTTGGAGACCCCAGACGGTTACGGTTACTAGACCAGAAAAACAAGAAAGACAAATTTCTGAGTGGTACCATTTATCAAACTCCAAAAGCAACGTGGGGACGTTATAAAGGATATTAAGTGCTATTTTATATCACAAAGGCGAGAGAATCATTTAACCGCGTGTAAGTGCTGCTTCCTCGGTGAATACAGGCATGCCTTAACCAAGCCATTTAGAGTACAAAAAAAAAGACTCTGAACAATGGAGTAAGGCTTACTTTTAAGTTATCTAGCACCGCAAGGGATAGTAAAATGGCTTCTGCCTCTTCTACCTTGCCTTCTCCCTCTGAGATAAAGAGCTTCTTTATCTCAGAGGAATTTATTTTAAGCAGCCAGCATGTCCATCAGTTTAGGGAAAGGAACAAAGAGCAACCAAGAAAAGTAAATATTCATCACAATTCACATTAAACGTTCTGATGCGGAAAACTGTCATAGGCTCCAACACCTCTACGTAAGCGACAACAGAAACCAAATAGTAACACAAATGTTCCATTAGCGTTAGTAAGAATAGTTTTATGTCTCAAATTAGAAGTGCTAAATTTATTATTGTGATATACCAGGAACAAAAATCAACTACAACTAGAAAGTGGACTAGGTGAATTAGGAGAGAATTATATATATATGAATGATACAAATTATATAAGATATACTGCATTTCCAGAATTAAACAACTTTTGGGGACTCTGATGATTTACAGTTTATCCCTTTACAGAAGGGATAAATTTAAATGACTTAAATGACATAAACATTTTACCCAAGTTTCTAAGAAATTTGTTAGCTTGAGGTAATATAGATCTCATGCTGCCTTAATAAAAGTATCTAGGAGATGCACACAAGTCACCATTCACCTCTGTCTTCTGTTTTTTCAAGAGATGAGCTCACTGAAGGAAAAAAGACCGTCCTGTCAAAAGCACTGAAAAAAATCCTTTAAAGAGAAAAATAGGAAAGCAATCTATTTTTCAAGGTATTTCTAGGCTCACTGTTTTGAACAATGATTCTCAAACTTGCCTGTAAATTGAGTCAATAGAAATTGTTTTAAAAATATTTTGATACCTGGACCCTAACACAGACAAAATTATAATCTTGGATGGGGCCCGGATATCAGTTTAGATAATAGATATTTTCTGGGTGAAAAAGATTATTAAAATTACTGCATTAAGTTATGTTATTAATATGAATAGAATTATCATATCAGACTCAACTCTACAATGTGCAGGCAAACCTTGACATAAGCATAGCTGTCACTTGGACTGTCATGCCCTGCCCGTGCTCTGATCAATAGAGATAACCCACACAGGTAGATTACCTGCCTTTTTGGACACTGTAAGAATTAGAATAATTTCTGGTAATTTTAATTAGCTGAAGAGCAGAATTAGATAAGTCATCGTTCGAAAGCACATTCCAAAGCACAACTTTGTTAAAATAAAACAAACTCAAACAATACACACAGAAGGCTCCCAAAGAGTCAATGACAACAATCCTTAGAGACCCATTAGCTCAAAACTAAATTTGAGTCCACGTGTCAGTCGGTATTTATTAACCACCTACTACGTGTCAAGCACATGTGGAATTTGTCAGTCTATATCCTAACGCAACAGAATGTTCTCAGAATTGCTGACTCATTCCAAGACCTATGTGGACTATAATGCCTGATCACATTTAAATTCTGCAAATATCTATGTTACAGTGCTAACCACTGTATAAGGCAAAACGTTCTCAAACACCATCATATCTTATCCCTAGTTAATTAACCAAATTGTAAACATTAAGTTTTCTTATGAAATTCTGAATGTCTTGGTCACGCTCAAAGTAAATTGAAAATTGCTATTGTGATACCTAGTTTTGTAAATATTTTCTATTTTAACATTTCTGAAGTTAAGATGTAACAAAGTATGCATCGGGTTCGGGCTTATTTGCTCTCGCGTGAGTCTCCTCAACCCTAAAAACTGATCATTAAATCAAATTTACGTCTTTAAATGGAAGATTCTTTAGAACAGTGTGAGGCAGAGGTTTTCCTAACTAATTCAACAGCTCAATGCATATACCATTCATGTAAAGTAGAAAAGGAAAGATGAAGTACAAAGAACATCATTTTATAATTCTGCTGCTGGACACAGCTCAAATCTTGTGGCAGGATACTCCATATTATCAGTTTCCAGCAGGTGGCATCTCATACTTTTCAGTTAGTCATTAAAGAGCATATAGGAAAGAGGTATCCCCGCCTGGGTAGCACATGGAACTCAAAACCATGCCTGTGTTTCATGAATGTGCACGTGCCACACAGTCACCTAGAATGGGAATTTCCAAAACTGGTCTCAGCATGTGGTCACTAAGATTGCCCACAAGCGTTTGGTATTTTCAGCAGGACCAAAGCATAACGTGCATTTTAATGACAGTACTCCCTGTTTTAGAACAGTCTGCACAACATAATTGTAGTGTAAGGTGGGAATTAGTAGTCTTAAACAAGTACTGTAGGTGGGGATAACATGTGTATTAAAATAACCAAAACCACTGTCTCTGTTTTTCTGTAGATAAGCCTCACACAACTATGATTCACAGTACTGTAAAGCTTTCTTTCTGGAGAAAATCTTGCAGTACTTAACTGTGCCTTCTGCTGAGATAATTCAATGTGTTTACCTGTGTTAAAAATGTGATTACAACAACATTTCTATTTAGTATTTTAATGAATAAAAAGACACACTTTAACATATAATCTTTATATACTAGGTACCTTGTCTTGTCTAATAGTTGCTTGAAGAAGAAAGAGAAATCTCATGTGGCAATAGCTAAGCATGTCTTTTTTTATAGTATTTTGTTAGACTTTGTGGCATCCTTCTCCCCTCCCTGTTTCTTAAATTATCCAATATGACTTTTTCTCAGCAGTCTTATTTGTTGTTAATTTTCAGCTAATGATGTTAGTGAGCAGAAAGGTTACCAAGGGGTAAAGAAACACCTCATTTGTTTCAATCATCAGCCCTGAAAACCCATAACAGAGATCAGCATGAAAGGATTGCATTTTGAGCCGTACTGGGTCTTCAGTTTGATGGGAGTTCTATTAAAATCAAATTGGGGAAATAAAATCATGCTTTATTGATATATAACAAAATCAGTACAGAAAATAAAGTTGTTATTCTTTAACAGTAAAAAAAAAAAATCATGCTTTACAATCATACAGTTCTAATTTTTTTTAAGTTTAGATGATATCATGAAAGATGGGACATAACAAATTGGAACTGAATGACCCAAAAAATAGAAGCAACAACAGGTAACATGGGGAAGTATTTCCAGCAAGAACTGATAAAAGGTAAACATGGTTCTGATGCTATAATGGAGAGAAAAATTCCAGTAGAGTAATTATTTGGAAGGAGTTAATAACAGAATTTGTCAAGTGAATAAATGTGGGGATTCAGTTAAAAGTAATAGTTGAGTCCACGTTGGCAGGATGCTGGCATCGAAAAAACGCAACGGAGTACCAATCTTAGAGAACGGATTAAAATAGCTGTTTCAGGTTTTGCTTGAGCTGAAAGAAGGACATTACAATAGAAACGTCTAGAGAGTAGTTGCAAACGTGGGTCTGGAATTCAAGAGAAATTGGGGCTGGAGCTTACAGTTTAAGAGTCTTCCCTGCAGAGATAATAGTTGAAAACTCCATGATGGGTAAAATCTCTAACATAGAGACTATAAAGTGACAAAGGTAGAATCATGGGGGCCACAAAAGTAAATGGAATTTGGGATAGACTGTTCTTCTATAATGTGTATGGCTTGAACTTCTATAATGTGAGGTCAACTGTACCACAACTGCATCTAATAATGAGTTAAGAGGAAATTTTTCCTTCACTGTGTTCATGTTATGTGAGTCTATATGACTTAAGATCACACTTACTTCCCTAGTACTTCTCAAAAAAGAAAAGAGAACCTAATTATAATGTATTTATTTGGATCAACTGTTAAACATTTTCCCCCAAATGCATGATTTCCACTCTTCCTTCTCAACCAATGACCAAATCGTTTTCAAGAGAAAATAAAGGTTATTTTACTTTTTACATTAAAGAATGACTCGTGTAATTCTGCCTAATTAAAAGGCTGCTATCTCGTCATTCCTAGACAGTTGTAGCAAAAACAAAGATTTAGAATATTGACCAATTGAACTGTCCTCATAGGTAACATTATCCCTATTTCAGTTATTAGCCAGTGAAAAATGTATGATCTGGATGATTTAAAGGGGTCACATCTGTCTTTTACAGCAATATTTTTTAGGATCATCTGGGGATAAAAGAAAGAAGTGACTATCTATCAGAAAGAAAAACCTCAACTCTATGTTTATTCCCAGATGGAGTCCAAAATGACCACATGAGCAAAAGCAGGATGTGTGTCTCTGTTCTATCCTAGATTCCCTCATCCTGTCATGTCCTTTTGCATCTACTCCACACCTCAAAAACCTGCTCCTGTGTCTGAAATTCACCCTGCAGAACAGAATAAATGAAACAACTTTACACATAGTTTACTTGGGTGGCCAGAGGGCATGGGGATAGGCAGAGTTGAATTTTATCTTGGAGCACGTCAAACCCAAAAGACTGAACTTTCTAAAACATTGGTAAGCAACTTTCCAGCAACCACCCTATCTTTGGAAGTTTTGGGGTGGGGCAAGTTCAAGAAAACCTTTTAGAGTTTCACTGATGTAAACTGGGCAAAAGGAGGAAGACGACAGTGCTGCGGCGGAGAGTACGAAGAGGAAGAAACTGGGGATTGCAAAACTATAATTTTGCAAGTCATTTTGAGAAGAGCCTACCCTTCACAGAAGTCTGCACCCCCCATAGCATTTCTTCCCTGGCTTATTTTATAATCCATCCAGATCAGAATTCTTTTTAATGGTTGTCCTCCACCAGACACGTTTTAAATGTTTACCCTTTTAAAGATTGTGATGTTTGTTTTTAATTTACACTTATGAATATTCTATCATAATTTATGTAAAATTGACAGAAGCTAAGAGGGTTTTTTAGAAAGCTATTGGAAACCATGAACAACGTACACTCCCAAGGTGTCAGTGCGGCAGCAGGGCTAACTCTACGACCTTACTGCTAATACTATGTATCTATTCTATTTGGAAAACCTTATGGGAGGAAATACACTCCATTTTTCCATAGAAGAAATTAAACACTAGTGCATTAATAGATTGCATACAGGAGTTCAATGCCTGCACTGTCGTTCCACCACATATTAACGGGTGATTCCATTCTCTGAGCAAAGGAGACTGCAGACAGAGATTTCTTCCTCTATGGTCAAACATCCCCTACCTGAGGCACCAGGATCTTTTTCAGCACTTGAGTCCAGAAACAGCAAATTCAATCTAGCTGTGGCTGGCCGAGGGCGAACTGGAATGCCAACTCCAGACTGGGATTCCAAACCACGAGCCCCTGGAAATAAAGCTTGGACTTGGAGAAATGACACTAACCTCAAGCCAAGAAATCTCACCCAGTTTTTTCAAAAGCTTCAGTGCACAGTGAATACTGATAACCAGTAACATCACGACTCTTTGTCTAAAACAGATCAAACGAGTGTTCAATGTAGGGTGCCGTAATAAAGAAAATGGCGTGCCCGTTTCTGGATCCTCAGTCTTTGAGCTATTTTGGTTGTCAACTAGACCTCAGAATGGAGCAGCAACTTTTTGAGGTCTGGTGTGCTAAGATGGTTTTTATCTCATTGACCCACATGTCTTGTCACTTACTAGTTGACAGCGGAATGGTTTTTCTATTTGCATGGGTGCCACGTAAGCAGGTTCCATTGTTGTTTCAATAGATGTAGCTTGCAATGTCTTGTTGGGACAAAAGTACTATTTAAAGTCAGGAGGAATGCATTTGAATGATGATGGTAGTAGAGAGGATATTGATGGTGAAGATGATAGCTATTTGTTGAGTGTTTAGTCCGTGCCAAGAGCCATGCTGAGCTTTGCAATATATTATTTTAATTAATCGAACATTCTGAAAGTTGATCTTATATACTTTTTTCTTCCCTCTATTAACGCCAACACTCAACTTCTGAAGCCAAGAGGGATATCATATCAAGTCCTCATCTGTTCTCTCTCTCACAGGCCTTAATGAATGATTTACTTTCATTCAACTGGTGGACACAAGTTACAACCAGTGGCAGTGCCACTGGTGTTAATTTGCAGAATCACCTGGCCAATGAAAGAACTAGCAAAATTAAAATGGTAAATATTTCACACTTAACAAACAAGGTAATGAATTACCCAGTCATGTCTTTCACTACTCTATGGAAACTCGCCAGGCAGTGATAAGCTTCATATATAATCTTTTATTTTGGCACTTAATATTCTTGACTGCTTGTTTAAGGGAATAATATTGCCTGAAGTTAAGAGATGGAGTATATCATCATTGAATAAATTCTAGCTTAATCTTGTAGAGTTGTTGGTATATTTTCAATTCATGATTATTGTTTATTTCTATTCCATTCAAATTCTTTATTTATTAGTAACACTCATATTTACTGAGTACTTAATTTATGCTTGACACTGTATACTTCATATATGTTATCTCTTTGGACCCCACAAAACCCCTATCCTGAGGGTATTAATGTATCATCTTCTCCATTTGACAGATGACAACAAAGGAGATTTAATCACTTAGTAGGATACATCCACCAAACAAGAGGGCTGGGATGGGAACTCAGGCTCTATCTGGCTTCCCAGCTCTAGTCGGGATCTGAAGATCTATCTGATCTACCTTACTCAGCTACCCCATCACTCTAAGTGTGTTTCTGTGCACATACTAGGTCAGTGTGTCTGAGGTCTCGTATTTTCCTGTTCTTAAACATAACTTACAACTGTAAGCACAGAAAGGAAGAGACCGTGCATGACACACCCGGGGAAGTGTGTGCTTCAGGACCCATGGTAATGCTAGCTGGCATCAACACACTTCTTCCCTTTCTAGTTCCATCGAAGACTCGCCAGTGGATGGGAGGTTAGGTAGCTTTAGGCTGCCCTAGGCCACCCCCCACTCCCATTCTTACTTCAACCTGAGAGAGTCAGTGCTTATGTATTACAGGTCCAAACAAGATATCATTTTGGGGGGGAGGTGTGGGGGACAGAGGGAGGGGAAATGAGCCCTTTATTTATAAGGTAGGAAAGAAGTTTTAAAACTCTTGGTGTTGAGAATGATATAGTAGCTCTTCTAAGCACCTCTTATTCCAAAGAAATTTCCCTGTTGTTCTGGTGTAGCTCTCTCATGTTTTCCAATTACCCAAAAATCTTCACAGAAGGAGGCTCAAGCCAGCCATTCCTCCTAAATACGTGTACACGTTTATTTTGATAAGTTCACCTGCCACCGTAGAGAATTTACAAGGCCGACAGTTCTGAAATGTCCTAGTAAAGCTACTATGAAGTGCAACACACTCCATAAATGCCAGTGTATCTCCCTGTGCTGGTATATCTCTCTGTAGCGTTAATTAAGCACATATGCTTGTCATTCAGGAATAAGATTTCATGTCTGCGAATCAATGTAATTAAATCCTTAAGTCATAAGTGGATGACAATGCTTTTGAACCACTCTTTCCCAGGTTTCCAATGAAACATTAACGAATTCTGCGATTGCACACACTACTTATTTAAATTCTGAAACCTGTTTGACAATATGCCACATTTTGTTTACCAAAGTGATGTTTGAACTCATTATCATTAGACTAGGTATTTGGAATTACATTTTTTTGTTTTGCACAGTGCAGAATGGTTGGCAGTATTTAGCTAAACTTTCTTACTCACTACTCGTGATGAATAACAGGCATTAACAAGATGGGCTTTCAAGGTCATGTTCATCTGCTGTGACAATAGAATAGATTAAATTTAATTGCTTCATGGGAAGGTTGACCCCGGGACTTGTTTCCATTCGTGTATGGCTCTAACTACCTAAGCTAACTGGGCACCTGGGTATTAGTAACCCACTGCTTTTGCTCTTGCTGGTTTGGACTTTTAAAAATGAGTTGTCAGCTTATTCTTTTTATGACTATCACACGCTTTAAAAATAAGACACTATGTATCTACGTTCTTAAACATAGACCAGTTTCGCTAAAGGAGGAAATGAATCAACCATCTAAAGAAGAACACCATTCTCTCAACTACCACAACATAGAAAAATAATATTTATGGATCACCTATAAGAAACACCCAAGACTGTGTTTCCTTCTCTCTATGGGACTGGAAAGTACAAGGCAGAGACCTGCCATATTTGATTCTCTCTGATGCCGTCACTCACAATGTTGGCACGGTCCTCTAAATGGGAAAACACCAAAAAAGGCAAACAGTTTCCTTGAAGGATACAAACAACCATGTGTATTTCTATAGCTGGATGAATTAATTCTCATTTATATTTTTCATGAAAAAGGCAATCCCAGTGAAGCAGAGTATCTCATCCACTGAACCCACGCATGGGGCATCGAGGTGGATACAACTTTAAGTCACTACGGTTAGTGGATGTTGGTGAGACGGGAAAGGGAGAGGGAGGAGAATGAAATTGGAGATTAGGAAGTAACAGAAGAAGAGGAATGAAAACCAGGCTTCTGTAACTTTTGATCATTCTTAAACTCAGCAGGATCCACAATTATAAAGGGAAGCAAATCTTGTGGAAATGTGAGGGTGACACGTCTGGACTACACACTGAGTAATTTCCCGTGGAACAAAAAAAGTAAAGGTTTATTTTACTATGAAATAATGTACTCCACTTGGCTGACTTGCCAGCAAAGCAACAGAAAAACGACAAAAATCCTGTTTGCTCTGGGAGTCAGATATTGGGGAAGTTTTCGAAGCAGAAAAGGAATCTGGGTCTAGTGGCCCTTAAGAAACCATCTTCTCGTGGTATAAAGAGGTCCGAGCCAGTGAGCTCAGAACAAACAGTTAACTTTCCCTCAAAGCCCTCAGCCTCAAGCAGTTCGTTGAAGCCACATTAAGAGGGCAAACATATTGGTGGATAGAATTCACTTAATAATAGTGGGAGACAGACATCAATTCTACGTGGTGCGATTTTAAGGGCCCCAAAAGGAAGATTCCCCCCCTTCAATATATTTCCTCTAAGCTAGGCTCTTTCGGGGTATAAATTCCCGTCCATCGATGACTTGTTGCTTGAAGAGAAATCCTTTGTTTTCTCTAGAAGCCTCACCTTAAAGCAACAATGCCTAGGAGGGAAACACAGCAACAGGGCCTACATTTCAGTTAGCTGACAAGATTGTCTTGCAACATGAAAATCGGCTGAATGCGGCCCCGTGAGAAAATGTGATCCCAGAAATTTTGCCAAGACAGGGAGGAGGATATACCCAAAGCCGAAGCAGAAGGTTCTAACTGAAGAAGCCTGGATTGGAATCGACATCATCAGCTGCTGAAAGAGGGAGCGGATTAAAACAGGGCTACCTTCTAACTTGTATGGACGACTCCAAGCGTCACCTCTGACTCCCTTCTCTAGATGTGTCTCATGGCCTCGGCAGTGACGCTTCCATGAAATACTTACACGGCTTCCTCTCCTGACAGTTCATCATAGACTTGTTATAAAAGTGCAACTTGGCCACTCCACCCTCTTCCAGCTGTGTGTCTGGACCAGAGCACAGGACATGCCTGGAAGTACTGGGCATTTGAAAAATTTCTGGAATTCTCTTCAGGCCACAAACAATGTGAAGACTCCATGCCTTTGGAAAAGAGGAGGTACCTGGAAGGAACGTATGGGATGTGCGTGCACCAAAGATGAGACTCATAAGATGAAAGAGGGAACGGGGCACATGTGAACCAGAGACCTACGTTGTTCATTTTTTGTGTGAAGCCTCAGTACTCAGTCTTTACAGGAATCCAGAGAGCACTGCCGAGGCTGAGTCTAGAAATTATGTGTAGCCCCAAACTACTCCTGAATAGATTTCTGTTTATAGCTGCCTCTTTACTGAGCAATGAAGAACAATCCTCTCCCTATACTAGGAGTAAGAGTAATAGGAAGATATACTCAGTGGGTAAAAAAAGAGATAAAGGTTTATTAATCAAAGAGGGAAGTTGACTCATTAATTTTCGCTGATTGTTGTAGTGACATTGTTCTTTTGGACACATGGAACTTAGAATAAAGGCTTTGAATTGCTTTCTCAGTGGTAAGGGTGAGTTTTCTATGAACCATCCATACTCTGATTATAGAGGGAATTGAGCACAGTTTTATTCTATGCAAGTCTATTGTCTGGGGTTAGAAATAGAATGAAACTTTGTAAATACGCAGCTAAAGATACCATTGAGGGGTCAAGCCGGTGACCTTGGCCTCATTAGCACGGTGCTTTAACCAACTGAGGTGACTGGCGTCCTGCAAAGAAATAGGAAATTAAATTCACGGGTACATTCCTTTCTTTAGCATTAATAAAGGTCTGTGCAAGCTGGAATGAGAGGGATTCCAGCATTGCCACTACCGACTGTGTGACATTGGGCATATGCCGCATCTCTGGCTCTGTTTCAATATCAGTAACATATTGATGTTATTTTTTAGCCTCCTCTGAGATATAGAGAGACAGAGAAGAGAAGAGTTGTGGGGGGGGGGGGAAGGAGTAGATTCTAAAACATACACCTTACATTTTTAGAAGAATGTATTATGTAAATTCCATTACTATCACCGTTATTTTAACTGTTATCACCTGTGATTCACCTACATGGTAAATTTTCTGAAATCTTTCTGAAAAACTGAAAATATTCCCAAATTCCTGAAACTCACAGGAATGAAAACAAATTGGTTAGCAAATTTTCTACTTAAACACACTGAAGGGAAAATTGCAAAAAAAGGATGGTTTGAGTTTGTTTTCTTCTTCAGTTGTGTTGCAAATAGTTCCCCCAATGAAACCTTGGAATTTCCTCCAGTCTGTTCCCCATTACCTCTGTGGGAAAATTGTGAAAAATCAATCTGTTTTCTGCATAACCATATTACATCCCATTATTTGAGGAATGTCAAATGCAAACCCCAACGACCGACAATATCAATCTTTTCCCTCTCTTTTCCAAGTTTAATTTCAGCAGTAGTTATGAAAAAGAAAGGAAAGTGCATGCAGAATATCATTATACCCCAGGCGATTGCAGACTTTAATAAGAATTTATATAAAACAGGAGGGTGTATTCTCTTTATAGTTGATTATATCCTTGACCTTGGGAGTCATGTGCATTTCCTATGACTGCGATACGTTTTAGAAGTCAATGAAGAATGGAGGCTATGGCAAGCAGAACCCAATGCCTTCCCTCTAATTGGCAATACAAACTTAGACAATGCCAGGCCAAGGCTGGAATCTTTGGAAGAAAGAAAAAAAGAAGATTCCAGAGAATGTGATGTCCTGCTTTGATGATATTTGGTGTGATTCCATAAAATAGTTAGGGCTTAGGAATCAATCATGCCTTTTTTTTTTTTTTTGTAACACCTTTATTGGAGTATAATTGCTTTACAATGGTGTGTTAGTTTCTGCTTTATAACAAAGTGAATCAGCTATACGTATACATATATCCCCATATCTCCTCCCTCTTGCATCTCCCTCCCACCCTCCCTATCCCACCTCTCTAGGTGGTCACAAAGCACTGAGCTGATCTCCCTGTGCTATGCGGCTGCTTCCCACGAATGGATAAAGATGTGGCACATATATACAATGGAATATTACTCGGCCATAAATCATGCCTTATTTTTAACAACTCTTGATGCTTAATTTCATATATCTATATATGAATATATAGATTTTGGGCAAAACAAAAATCGAGATCTCTTTTGAATTTAAACAGAGATGATTAAATGCTTTCTAATACAGCCTACCAGCATGGAAGTTGACTTGGTGACTTCTATTTTAACGAATCTTTTATTGCAACAATGGAGTTTGGTTTTGATAAGTTTTTTTTTTTAAGATAAGCTTTAAAAGAAAATCTAATTTTGTTAGTTTTTATATAACTGTTATTCAGTATCTTTTACTTACATATATTTTGTTAGTTGTATTTTACATTTGTCTAAGAAAATAGGAAAGCTGAAAATACAACAGTGCTTGGGAAACATGGGACAAGAAAAGAAGAAAAAGAATCTCCCTTTCCTTCAATCCTAGTACGTCCATCACAGCTTATTTCCCTTGAAGTTAACCTTTTCACCCAGTCACTTTTCTTTCTCAACATCCCTTATCCCATTCTTCATTGTTTCTACAAAAAAGAGTCGAAGCCTGTTGGGACTATTATTAACTTTCACACCAGTCTGGAATCGTTTCATATATTCTTTTATGGTGGTCATGAGGGAAGAAGGCTGTAATTTCCAGAAGAGAGAAAAGGACTTGGTGGTTGAGTTTTTGATATAGAAAGTCTACATTCAGGCATGGTTCTGCTTCCTTCTATATTAAAACAATGACTTTGAGATTCTTGTGAGATAATGCATATGAAAATTTTCTTCAAAATACAGGTTTTTATACAACTCCTAACAATGGGTAAACTGGATGGCACTGAACTAGGTGTTAGAATACCTTAGTCTGCGTCCTAGATCATTCATAAGCCCTTTATATGCTTGGGCGAGTCACTGTACCTCTCTGATTCCCTGTTTCTGGATCTGTAAGATGGAGGTGATAATCATACTTCCCAAAGAGTGTCATTGTGAGCATTAAAACAGATCATGTGTTTGTAAGAACTTAGTGTTCTGCCACATGGTAAGAGTCCAACAAATGTTAGATGAAAATAATTGTACCCTTGCAGCAAGAGTGGTTTAGGAGAGCTATGAGGCTGAGTCTTGCCTTCATTCAACTAACACTCTGAATTCCAATGTCAGGAGAGGTATGCATAGAGGAAACCATTCAGAATAGAATACAAAGTCTACTATTGATCATCAACCATTCTACCAAGTTTAGTTGTGATAATAACCACGGGAAGCAAGAACCTCGACTTGATGACTATCAGAGACCCTTAGATTCTTTGCAAGTAAAACTGTCCTCATTCCATTTACATTAGGTTAGAGAAAAATGCCTTTCTAAATCCACGGTATTTTCTTTCCATTAAAGAGAATTCTTTCAGATAACGCTGAAAAGGTCTTCAGCAATGGACTTCAATAACTTTAGATTGGAAAAAAAAAAATGTCTTTGCTTTGCCCCTTCAGCCCTTCCCCATCCCACAATCTGAAGAAGAATAGAGACCTTTCCAGTTGTGGCAGGGACAGTGGTTTTGGTGGTTGATGAGTGGAATCTGAGACCTGTCGTAAGCCTCCATCATCACGCAGCTGTGGGAGGGATCACCCACTCCCACGAAGCACATGGGCTTTCTAAATAATCTTTCCACCAGCCTGAGACCTGAGCACAAAGGGAGCTTTTCTTCACTTAGTCTAAGGGAGTCACTGTTCTTGGGTTAGAGTGTTGGACCAGATTAACCAGCAGGATCCCCAGGTGCCAAACCATGCAGAAGCAGCATGAATGGCCAACAGGAAAGTTTGATTCTCTGTTCCTATAAGCACCATTTCTTTCTGAAATCCACTTCTGTAAATTACACTAAGTATGAACCTCTCTGCCGAGATACAACCATGGAGCATGTCCACAAATTGGTCCATGCATGGCTATGGATGTGTCCTTTGTATCAGTGCTTCGTCACGAGGTTAAGCCTTTGACTCCTTCACTTTCTTAGTGTTTCATTTTACCTTCCTGTGCAACACTACCCCGTGTTGCTACCCCGTCACTTTTTTCCCTCTACCTCTCTCTCCTTTGCTTCTTTTTTTTTTCTTCTAGATCATGTAAAATGGTAAAAATAAAACAAAAGAAAAACATGTTTGCCCCTATTTTCAAGTAGGAAGGAGACTAGCCTCAAGACAGGGAGACTCCCTTACAGCCAAGATGACTGACAAATTCTTGTGGCTTTCTTCAAAAGTCAAACCAAAATCTAACCAGCAGCCAGGCTTAGTTCTGGCAACCCCGCTTTGCCTGGAAATGAGTGCAATCATATCCTAATAGCTATTTGGATAATTGTTCATGTGAGCGATCTGCCAACTAATGTTGGAAACAAGTCCTTACTACAAATATAGCATGTAGTCTAATCTGGAATATATTAAAATGTTATTTCTGTAGCTGCCTATTTCCAAACTGAAATAATAACTAAACCGTTTATCACATTTGTTTTTAAGGAGAAGAACTTTTAAAGTACAATAGTAATATATAAATATGTGACTATATAGTTACATTTGAAATTATACTTGAAATTAAAAAGTATTCTGTCTAAACTTGATATTTTATTCATAACTCCTGTCTTCTGAATATCAGTCTAAAATACAATTCGATCTTATTTTTTTAATGCATGAATGTATCGTTAATGATTACATATGATCACTGATTCATTTTAACCTCTCACTGGAAATAAACTAAAAGGCTGCATGGATTCCAGATACCTGTGGATGGAGATGCCTCGTCCCAGTCAATGAGAGGGAGATAAATAAGCTACTTCTTAAAAATCTGGAACTGCAGGGAATCAAAAGTAAAATTCCCCCAAATTAAAATTACTCCAGAGGGCGGAGTCAAGATGGTGGATTAGGAGGACGCAGAATTCGTGTCTCCACACAACTAGGGCACCTACCAGGCACCAGTGGGGGACCATGGACACCTAAGGGGACGGGAGGAACCCCCAGCGATCGGCTTGTGGGATCTTGGTTCCTAGGATGGAGGTTGGGCCCGAGCTCCTGTGCTGGGACCTCTGAGTCCAAACCACTGGACTGACAGAGAATCTCAGACCGCAGGGAATATTCATCAGAATGAGGTCCGCAGAGGTCCTAATCTCAGCACCAAGACCTGGATCCATCCAACTGCCTGCAAACTCCAGTGCTGGATGCCTCAGGCCAAACAACAGTAAGAAGGGATACAGCTCCACCCATCAAAAAACAAAAACATGAAATGACAAAAAAATACATTACAGACGAAGGAGCAAGGCAAAAACCTACAAGACCAAATAAATGAAGACAAAATAGGCAACCTACCTGAAAAAGTATTCAGAGTGATGATACTAAAGATGATCCAAAATCTCAGAAACACAATGCAGAAAATACAAGAAACGTTTAACAAGGACCTAGAAGAACTAAAGAGCAAACACACAGTGATGAACAACACAATCACTGAAATTAAAAATACTCTAGAAGGAATCAATAGCAGAATAACTGAGGCAGAAGAACGGATAAGTGACCTGGAAGATAAAATGGTGGAAATAATGGCCAGGGAGCAGAAAAAAGAAAAAAGAATGAAAAGAATTGAGGACAGTCTTAGAGACCTCTGGGACAAATGCACCCATCATTCAAATTATAGGGGTCCCAGAAGAAGAATAGAAAAAGAAAGGGTCTGAGAAAATATTTGAAGACATTATAGTCGAAAACTTCCCTAACATGGGAAAGGAAATAGTTAATCAAGTCCAGGAAGTGCAGAGAGTCCCACAGAGTATAAACCCAAAGAGAAACATGCTGAGACACATAGTAATCACACTATCAAAAATTAAATACAAAGAAAAGATATTAAACGCAGCAAGGGAAAAGCAACAAAAAACATACAAGGGAATCACCAGAAGGTTAACAGCAGATTTTTCAGCAGAAACTCTGCAAGCCAGAAGGGAGTGGCAGGACATATTTAAAGTGACAAAAGGGAAAAACCTACCACCAAGATTACTCTACCCAGCAAGGATCTCACTCAGATTCGGCGGACAAATTAAAACCTTTACAGGGCTTCCCTGGTGGCGCAGTGGTTGGGAGTCCGCCTGCCGATGCAGGGGACGCGGGTTCGTGCCCCGGTCTGGGAAGATCCCACATGCCGCGGAGCGGCTGGGCCCATGGGCCATGGCCACTGAGCCTGCGAGTCCGGAGCCTGTGCTCCACAACGGGAGGGGCCACAGCAGTGAGAGGCCCGCGTACAGCAAAAAAAAAAAAAAAAAAAAAAAACCTTTACAGACAAGCAAAAGCTCAGAGGATTCAGTACCACCAAACCAGCTTTACGACAAATGCTAAAGGAACTTCTCTAGGCAGGAAACACAAGAGAAGGAAAAGACCTACAATAACAAATCCAAAACAATTAAGAAAATGGTCATAGGAACATACATATTGATAATTACCTTAAATGTAAATGGATTAAATGCTCCAACCAAAAGACACAGACTGGCTGAATGGATACAAAAACAAGACCTGTATATATGCTGTCTACAAGAGACCCACTTCAGACCTAGGGACACATACAGACTGAAAGTGAGGGGATGGAAAAAGATATTCCATGCAAATGGAAATCAAAAGAAAGCTGGAGTAGCAATTCTCATATCAGACAAAATAGACTTTAAAATAAAGACTATTACAAGAGACAAAGAAGGACACTACATAATGATCCAAGGATCAATCCAAGAAGAAGATATAACATTTGTAAATATCTATGCACCCAACGTAGGGGCACCTCAATACATAAGGCAAATGCTAACAGCCATAAAAGGGGAAACTGACAGTAACACAATAATAGTAGGGGACTTTAACACCCCAATTTCACCAGTGGACAGATCATGCAAAATGAAAATAAATAAGGAAACACAAGCTTTAAATGACACATTAAACAAGATGGACTTAACTGATACTTACAGGACATTCCATTCAAAAACAAGAGAATACACATTCTTCTCAAGTGCTCCTGGAACATTCTCTAGGGTAGATCATATCTTGGGTCACAAATCAAGCCTTGATAAATTTAAGAAAATTGAAATCGTATCAAGTATCTTTTCTGATCACAACACTATGAGACTAAATATGAATTACAGGGAAAAAATGTAAAAAATACAAACACATGGAGGCTAAACAATATGGTACTAAATAACCAAGAAATAATTGAAGAAATCAAAGAGGAAATCAAAAAATACCTAGAAACAGATGACAATGAAAACACGACGACCCAAAACGTATAGGATGCAGCAGAAGCAGTTCTAAGAAGGAAGTTTATAACAATACAATCATACCTCAAGAAACAAGAAACATCTCAAATAAACAGCCTAACCTTACACCTAAAACAATTAGAGAAAGAAGAACAAAAAAACCCCAAAGTTAGCAGAAGGAAAGAAATCATAAAGATCAGATCAGAAATAAATGAAAAACAAATGAAGAAAACAATAGCAAAGATCAATAAAACTAAAAGATGGTTCTTTGAGAAGATAAACAAAATTGATAAACCATTAGCCAGACTCATCAAGAAAAAGAGGGAGAAGACTCAGATCAATAGAATTAGAAATGAAAAAGGAGAAGTAACAACAGACACTGCAGAAATACAAAGGATCATGAGAGATTACTACAAGCAACTATATGCCAATAATATGGACAACCTGGAAGAAATGAACAAATTCTTAGAAATGCACAACCTTCCGAGACTGATCCAGGAAGAACCAGAAAATATAAACAGACCAATCACAAGCACTGAAATTAAAACTATGCTTAAAAATCTTCCAACAAACAAAGCCCAGGACCAGATGGCTTCACAGGCGAATTCTATCAGCCATTTAGAGAAGAGCTAACACCTACCTTTCTCAATCTCTTCCAAAATATAGCAGAGGGAGGAACACTCCCACACTCATTCTACAAGGCCACCAACATCCTGACACCAAAATCAAAGATGTCACTAAAAAAGAAAACTACAGGCCAATATCACTGATGAATATAGATGCAAAAATCCTCAATAAACTACTAGCAAACAGCACTTTAAAAGGATCATATACCATGATCAAGTTGGGTTTATCCAAGGAATGCAAAGATTCTTCAATATACACAAATCAATCAATGAGATACATCATATTAACAAAGTGAAAGATAAAAGCCATATGATCATCTCAATAGATGTAGAAAAAGCTTTTGACAAAATTCAGCACGCGTTTATGATAAAAACTCTCAAGAAAGAAGGCACAGAGGCAACCTACCTCAACATAATAAAGGCCATTTATGACAAACCCACAACTAACGTCGTTCTCAATGGTGAAAAACTGAAACCATTTCCTCCAAGATCAGGAACAAGACAAGCATGGCCACTCTCACCACTATTATTGAACATAGTTTTAGAAGTTTTAGCCACAGCAGTCAGAGAAGAAAAAGAAATAAAAGGAATCCAAATCTGAAAAGAAGAAGTAAAATTTTCAGTTTGCAGTTGACATGATACTATACATAGAGAATCCTAAAGATGCTACCAGAAAACTACTAGAGCTAATCAATGAATTTGGTATAGTAGCAGGATACAAAATGAATGTAAGAAATCTCTTGCATTCCTATAAACTAATGATGAAAATTCTGAAAGAGAAATTAAGGAAACACTTCCATTTACCATTACAACAAGAAAAATAAAATACCTAGGAATAAACCTACCTAGGGAGACAAGAAACCTATATGCAGAAAAGTATAAGCCACTGATGAAAGAATACAAACAGGTAGAGAGATATAGCATATTCTTGGATTGGAAG
The DNA here is from genome assembly GCF_003676395.1 of Aethalodelphis obliquidens. Classification (NCBI taxonomy): domain Eukaryota; kingdom Metazoa; phylum Chordata; class Mammalia; order Artiodactyla; family Delphinidae; genus Aethalodelphis; species Aethalodelphis obliquidens. The sequence continues at coordinate 3,826,502 of NW_020837988.1, forward strand.
AATCAACATTGTGAAAATGACTCTACTACCCAAAGCAATCTACTGATTCAGTGCAATTCCTATCATACTACCAACGGCATTTTTCACACAACTAGAACAAAAAAATTCACAATTTGTATGGAAACACAAAAGACCCTGAATAGCCAAAACAATCTTGAGAAAGAAAAATGGAGCTGGAGGAATCTGGCTCCCTGACTTAAGACTACACTACAAAGCTACAGTAATCAAGACAGTATGGTACTGGCACAAAAACAGAAAGATAGATTGATGGAACAGGATAGAAAGCCCAGAGATAAACCCACGAACACATGGTCAACTTATCTTTGATAAAGGAGGCAAGAGTATACAATGGGGAAAAGACAGCCTCTTCAACAAGTGGTGCTGGGAAAACTGGACAGGTACATGTAAAAGTATGAGGTTAGATCACTCCCTAACACCATACACAAAAATAAGCTCAAAATGGATTAAAGACCTAAATGTAAGGCCAGAAACTATCAAACTCTTAGAGGAAAACATAGGCAGAACACTCATGACATAAATCAAAACAAGATCCTTTTTGACTCACCTCCTAGAGAAATGGAAATAAAAGAAGAATAAACAAATGGGACCTAATGAAATTTAAAGGCTTTTGCACAGCAAAGGAAACCATAAACAAGACCAAAAGACAACCCTCAGAATGGGAGAAAATATTTGCAAACGAAGCAACTGACAAAGGATTAACCTCCAAAATTTACAAGCAGCTTATGCAGCTCAATAACAAAAAAACAACCAACCCAATCCAAAAATGGGCAGAAGACCTAAATAGACATTTCTCCAAAGAAGATATACAGATTGCCAACAAACACATGAAAGGATGCTCAACATCAGTAAACATTAGAGAAATGCAAATCAAAACCACAATGAGGTATCACCTCACACCAGTCAGAATGGCCATCATCAAAAAATCTACAAACAATAAATGCTGCAGAGGGTGTGGAGAAAAGGGAACCCTCCTGCATTGTTGGTGGGAATGTAAATTGATACAGCCACTATGGAGAACAGTATGGCGGTTCCTTAAAAAACCAAACATAGAACTACCATATGACCCAGAAATCCCACTAGTGGGCATATACCCTGAGAAAACCATAATTCAAAAAGGGTCAGGTAGCACAATGTTCACTGTAGCACTATATACAATAGCCACGACATGGAAGCAACCTAAGTGTCCATCAACAGATGAATGGATAAAGAAGCTGTGGCACATATATACAATGGAATGTTATTCAGCCATAAGAAGAAACGAAATTGAGTTATTTGTAGTGAGGTGGATGGACCTAGAGTCTGTCATACAGAGTGAAGTAAGTCAGAAAGAGAAAGACAAATACCGTATGTTAACACATATATATGGAATTTAAGAAAAAAAAATGTCATGAAGAACCTAGGGGTAAGACAAGAATAAAGCCAGAGACCTACTAGAGAACGGACTTGAGGATATGGGGAGGGGGAAGGGTGAGCTGTGACAAAGCGAGAGAGAGGCATGGACATATATACACTACCAAACGTAAGGTGGATAGCTAGTGGGAAGCAGCCGCATAGCACAGGGAGATCAGCTCGGTGCTTTGTGACCTCCTGGAGGGGTGGGATAGGGAGGGTGGGAGGGAGGGAGACGCAAGAGGGAAGAGATATGGGAACATACGTATATGTATAACTGGTTCACCTTGTTATAAAGCAGAAACTAACACACCATTGTAAAACAATTATACCCCAATAAAGATGTTAAAAAAAAAAAGAGGGGGGAGTGGTTATCTCCCCTGCTTCTTGGCATAATCAGGGAGAGCAAGTACTCCTGATTACTGTCATCTTAGGAGAATAAATGATAAGTGAGCAGCTCCCAATAAAATAATGAAGAAAAATACAACTTTGGTAAACAGAGCCAGAAAGAAAACGAACCCCATGGCTCAATTCTAATGTAGAAACTAAATTTGTTCTACAGCCCTCAAGTACCAGAAATGACTCTTGTGATTTTCCATATCAAAATCACAGCTCCTCTTGATAGGATGACAGTAAATGGTATCCAGCTACCTTTCTAGAATAATATAAGAACCCCGGAGTCAGACGTCCTACAGAAAGCTTTGGGAAAGGACCAGTAGTTTGGGGTCCATGATGGGAATCTTTGAGAAGGAAAATCCAGAGCCCATGGTTCTTGGTCTTCAGTGACCCCTGCATTCATGAATGACTCCATCAGAACTCTCATCACCGCCAAAATGCTTCATGGAAGGTGTAAGGTACATATGCCCCTGTCACTTGCAGAATCTACCATCCTGCCCCTTCCTCCCTTCTTGGAGTCTACTACCCAGGTCAAGCCACCTCCAGGACTACCCTCATGCTGTCTCTTTTGACCACTAACTCACATCGGTCCAGCTCATTTGTCCTAGACTCCAAATAAAATCCTAGGCTTGAAGATGTGTTCCAGGTGCCTGTTAACTTTTCTTTTTAAAAACACAAAGCTGTTAAAACATGAGTGAGTCAGGAGACTCAAGCAGGAATATAAAAGCTAAGTATTCAGATCCGTGGAAAGGAAAAAGAAAACGACTGCTTTTAAAAATGCTTTCAAGTCTGTGACAACAGAAGGAAACATAATTTAATATTTCAAGAGTAAATCCTGTCACACTTTGTAAAATCTATTGAAATGTATCAGCAGCAACGATATGTACACACATAGGCTTCATAGGGCCTGTGTCTGTTTTCTAGAAACGAAGCATAAGTTCTGTTCCATAAAACTGGGAGGAGGAAGCTGTCTACTGAGACTGGATCGCTACCTGGTCACCCCTACTGAGCTCTCAGAGTTCAGCTTTGATGATACTTGCTGTGTAACATCTTCCATTAACCCCACACCATAGTTGCGGCAGGCATGTGGGATCTAGTTCCCGGAGCAGGGACGGAACCCAGGCCCCTGCGTTGAGAGTGAAGAGCCGTATGCACTGTGCCACCAGGGAAGTCTTTAGGTATACCTATTTCTAGTGTCATTGTGAGAACAGGGACCTTTTCTTATTATTGGTTTTGTGCTCTCAATGTTTAGAGCAGTTCTTTTTTCATAGATAAATTCCAAATTTATAGATAGATAAATGAATGAACGAGGAAAAGTATATTCAAATAACACACATGCATAACTACAGTCTATGAGAACAAACCCAGCACTTGCCCAGTTTCTGAGAGTCTCAGTTTAACTCAGTTGAACTAATGTGTTTTAAACACTTCTTAGGCACAAGCCATTGGGCAAAGATCACGAGTGATACACGAAGATGAACCAGACTCAGGGCCCTCAGTGTACCCATGGGGGTAGATCCAGATTTCGAACTACTCGTTATGGCCGCTCAGCCCAGCGTTTTACTGTAGCTGCTCGCAGGTGTCCTGATTTCTGCAACAAGTGGCCTCAGCTCCCCCCGAGGACTTCTCCTCTGTGTACTGTGGGATGCCTGGTCACTTGCTCCATCGGTGGGACTCACGGGCAAACCAAAGTGCAAGTCAACGCCCCGCATGGCGACTCTTAACAAATAGGAGATAAAGCCAGTAGACATTTCCCCCTTCTGCCTCTTGGGTGCTCACCTCATTCTACATAGCTGCTCAGAGGTTTCACCCCAAACACCGAGTCCAGCTGCGCACACTGGCACCGGCTTTCTCCCCTTCCCACTTCGCTCTTCCTGTCTCTCGCGTCTGTTTCTTTGGGACCCGTCCCAAAACGGACCACCCAGCACAAGCCCTAGTCTCCATCTCTGACACCATTTCAGCCACTAGAGAATAAAGACAAGCAAAGAGATATGAAGAGAGGGATTATGCTCTATCTGGAAACTCTTTGCAAAGGCTCCCTAACAGCTCTGAAAGTCTCATGGCTCCCACCCGCAGCATCAGTGGCCTGTGCGCTTTCCGGTACTAACCCTGAGCAGTGAGCCTGATTTAGTTAGAGATGTAAGTGACGATGCAGATAGCGTTTGTCTCTTCTCAAGAATTCTGGAAGTGGTGTTATCAGAAGTTTAGAATATTTGATGAGTTACTTAGGAACTTAATGAGCACTTTCTCCCCATTAGCAGATTAATTCATATCTGTCCTTTGTTTAAGCTCTCCAAGTCCCCAAATTAGCGACAGTCCCAAAAGAACAAAAGAATGAAAGAAAGAAAAGGAGGAAGGAAGGAAGGAAGCAAGGGGGAGAGAAAGGGAGAAAGGAAAAGAGGGAGGGAAGAAAAGGCAAGGAAGGAGAAGGACACTGTTTTTACTTTGTATTTCTTCTCTGTAGCTTTTAATATATTATTGGGTAAAATCTGAGCCTAGGTCTTAACCAGAAAATTGAAAGGAAGTTCCTCATTAAATGAGGTGATCGTCTACAAATTAGTTGTTGATTATTCAAATTCGAAACAATTCCAAAACATAATATCACATCTATCTTCACCTACAAAACTCAGACGACGTTCCACTTCCCTTCCCTTGCGTTGGCATAGTCTGCTTATGTTAGTTCTAAGCAGGTGCCTGACACTTTGTTCATACAGGAATACAGCAGAATACAGAATAAGAAGCGGCAGCTGGGCTTCCAGATTCCGCGTGGCATCATCACTGTGAGCGACCCCAATGCCAGTCAGTCGGCCTGATGAACCTTCTCAGCATTCTGGAGTCTCTTTCCTGGAGAGTCTACTTCAGATGTCAATTAATTTCACAGCTCAATCAGTCCTTTTGGGTGGAATAAATACAGCACAAATGTCCCTGCCTTTGCCCTTCATTGAATTTCAAAACAAAATATGAACCCATACCTATTTTCGGAACACTTTGTTGGAAGACTCCTGGCCTTTATAAATATCTACCTAATATTGTGATTCTTTTTTGGACATGCTTCATCTTGCCTCTCTCTTTCACGGTAGGATTTACGCCTAAAGCAATGTTGGATCCCCCTTTCCGCTCCCTAAACCACCCTGTGATCTAAAATGATGCCTTGCACTTAGCATGCATTAATAAATAATTCCAAAAAGAATGAATAAAGCAACCAATGAATAACCAAGTCAATAATATCTTGGAATAGTAAAATTGAGTATCAGGAGTTACCTACAGAAGCCCAGAAATGCCACTGGGCTATGATCTCTTAGCAGCCTCACACACATTGATATCCGTACTGTGAACACCAGCGACTCTACGTGCACTTCCACTAAGACGCTCTCTTTCAACTGAAGCATGCTCTGTATTCTGTAGATGTGCAGTGGTGGCCATATTTCAACTCTCCACCTTCACACCTCCCACTGGTGTCAACCTCTTTTCCCCATGATTTATGCCTTTTTTTATTGTTCTGCCTGGAGCCATGCCAGACCCTCAGATCAAACTCCCCAATCTCACCAAAGGCTTCTTGGGTGACGGGTTGGAAATCAGACTTGGTAGAAAGGCCTGTGCTCATAATGTGGGAAAGGAAATGGCTTACTCGTCTCTATGGAAACATGCACACTTTCCAGTTGTTGCTGAATAAATGAAAGTTGTGTTCTTAATTCACAGATCTCAATTTCAAGCCAACCTAGCAGAATTCTCAGGACCACCACATTGAGAAATTCCTAAAAACACAAGAGTTTGTGGTTCATGATTGTAGCTGTAGAGAGAATGGGAGGGGATGGAATTTATTGTTTTATTTCTTGTTTGTTTCTCCATCCCACCCTCTAATCACACAACTCGGTAATAACGCCCTCTAGATGGTATCTGCAAAATAACCAGGAAGCACTCTATTCCTAAAAGTATGAAATTATTGATTACGACTGCTTCAAGATTCAGTTAATCCCTTTAAAAATTATTAGAAAACTTCATCAAACACAACATCGAGGACCAGACATTGAATATGTAGTATGTATTTCACCAAAGACACAGCCAGATACAAAGGATTTTTGTTTCAATGACCATGCTTAAATCCTCAATAAAGGTTTTTGAAGGATGTCTTATTTAAAATAATTCAATATTTATTCCCTACTGTTGAGCTCTGAAGGAAGTTGACAGGGACAGAGATTGGCAAGTGTACTTCACAACCGGCGGGGGATCTTTTAGAAAATAGAGACCTCAGGACCTCACTCAAGACATAGTAAATCATTATGTCTAGCAGTTACTGGAACATACAGATTCTATACAGTGTGGTATTGTACTATATATAGCAGAGTATTTCAGACCCGCTTGGGAGGGGTTCTGCTGCTTCTTAGTTAGATGGCCTTGAGCAAATTATTTAACCTCTCTGTGCTTCATTTTTCTGACCTGTAAAATGATAATACTAAGAATCATTAAAGCTAAAACATTTGGGATAATAGTACCTAGCATAGAAAGTGCTAAACACCTATTTTCTTCATCACTACTTACTAGCTGTATATTTGATTATACTTTGATTGTATATTTGATTAACTTTATAGGTGATTACATGCACTGCAAGGGTTTAAAAACTATGATCTAGACCTGCATTGTCCAATTACAGCCACTAGCCTTGCATGGTTACTGGGCACCTCAAATACGTTCAATGTGGTGAATAGATCAAATTTTGAATTTTATTTAACTTTAATTATTTTTAATTTGAAGTCTAATACCTTGGTTCAGTTATTGGAAGAATTTTCAGTATGTTTATGACAGCTAGGGTATGTGAATATATTTTTCAACAGTATGTTTATGGAATATAAATATAGATCAAGTGTTTCCAAAGCAATTTTAGCATCTGAATTGAGGTGTAAGTGTAAAATACACACCATATTTTGAAGACTTGGCACAAGAAAGAGGAAAGAAACCTTTAATTTTTATATTAATTGCATGTTGAAATGATAATATTTTGGATATATTGGACAAAATAAAGTATATCAATGAAGCTAATTTCACTTGTCTCTTTTTACATTTTTAGTACAATTGCTAGAATATTTGAAATCACTGTGTGACTTGCATTATATTTCTATCAGTCAGGGCTCACCTAGAGGATGCCAAAGGCTTATAGTTTGATGAATGAATTCCAAAGTCTGATAACCCATTTTTTCCAAAGCCAGAAATGGAAATCCACTGATAGACCCAAAGATTATTATATTCTGGAAAATAGGTTCAAAAACATAAGAGGAAGATGTACAAATCAAAAAGAAAATTGTGTGTAAATGTGTGTGTGTGTGTGTGTGTGTGTGTGTGTGTGTGTATAGGGGTAGAAGTATTCACTGAGAATTCAAAATGTTCTGCTGTCATAGGCAAAGCCAAAGGGTAAACTATTTACAGACCTACTTAAGTATCTGAATAGAGTTTCTTAAAGCCAAGTGAACCAAAGTTTTTTTTTTTTTTTGTGGTACGCGGGCCTCTCACTGTTGTGGCCTCTCCCGTTGTGGAGCACAGGCTCTGGACGTGCAGGCTCAGCGGCCATGGCTCACGGGCCCAGCCGCTCCGCGGCATGTGGGATCCTCCTGGACCGGGGCACAAACCCGTGTCCCCTGCATCGGCAGGCGGACTCTCAACCACTGCGCCATCAGGGAAGCCCGAACCAAAGTTTTTTGCACTCCTTATGCAATGCATATAATCCTACCAAAAAGACTCTCATGTCCATTAACAGTACTTTCTCCTTTCTGAAAAATTCAGTGTAAACATTGATGTATGTCTCATTCTCTGTTCTTCTTTACTATGCTTTGTCCCCAGAGACCCCACTGTAATATCAAGATCCCCCCAGGTTTCTACATAACAGTAGCTATAGATTCTGAATATCTATTGTTGGGGAGACACACACTGTCTTCAAGCCTAGGGGTTAAGAGACTGAGCTCTAAGGTCAGGGTCTCAATCCTGCCTCTGTCATTTACTGACCCTGTGACTTTCAACAAGTTATGTAACTTTTCTATATCTCAATTTCTTCCCTTTTGAATGGTACTGATGATAATAGTATTTATCTCCTTGGAGCTGCTGTGATTAAATGACATAGTACCTATAAAATTCTTTCAACAGCATCTGGAAAAGAATAGGCACTCAATACATAAAAGCTATTATTTTTATAATTAAGCAACGCTTTCGACATAACTTGTATCATAACCATCACAACAGCAAGCATGTATATATGCCTTTAGAGAGGCAAGAAGGTGTGTAATCCACTCAGTTTACAACAGTGCTTTGAACACAGACAACTTCTCAGAGGCCCTGCTGTTAACATCATGGCTCCCTCAGAGTCCCCGGTTCAGAAGCAGAGACTATAGCTTCCAGTTTCCCAGCTTCCTTTGGGAGGATCATTCTTCTCTTAGATGTTTAAAGTACGTATTCTGCAGTTGCCTATGTGAGCTATGTTTTCAGACCTCGATGCAACCTTCTTAGGATCTCTTGAAGGTTGGTGATTCAGAACAAAGTGATACTCTCTTTCATCTAATAAAGTATGGACCTAGCTGGAATGAAGTCTGCTCCAGAGTTTTCTTCCCCTCTCAGCTAGCCAGGCATTAGTGATCACAGGAAGATGACATAAAGCCAGTTAAGAGTAATGTCTGCTTTCTATTCAATGTATGTAGTGCTTGGGTTGTGATAACCACTGACCAGTGTAAAACAAAAATCATTCAGTCGAGGATCCCCCAGTTTGCTGAGTCGCCTTCTCCTTGGGTGTTGGTCTCTTGAAACTGTTTCCTAAACTACGGCTAATGAAACAAAGGATTTATAGAACCAACTGCCCTGATGCAAGCACAAGCCCTGCCAGACCCCAGCCACCTTCGCACCTCCAGCCCAGCTCAGGCTTTACTCCGCAATGTTGACCCACGGCCGCGTTCTGTTATTCACTCTGACGTGGCTGCCAACCCCACCTGGCTAGTCATGCTTTTTGGTACCAAGGGGTGCCAAGCCATTTTATTACATGGACAAATGCCCACTGACATTAGGTAAAGACCTTCTAGAGCCATTTCCCCTCAAGACTTAAAATGTTTTTGAACTTGAGTTTTCTGAGATAAAAAGTTCAAACTGAAACTCAGTAAACGTCCATACTCATCAGTGGCCAGATATGAACCTAGGAAAAAATGATAAATAGTATATGAAATGGTAAAGCACCAGTATTTTGTGTATTTTAAACCAGGGGTGGGCAAACTGTTCCCTTGGGCCAAATCCAGTACACTACCTGTTTTTGTAAGGCCTGTAAGCTAAGAAAAGCTTTTACGTTTTAGAAGGGTTACATTTTAAATGGTTATAGAAGTACCAACATAATACCCTTATTTTGCCTTTTACAGAAAAATTTGTTGACCCTGGCCTTAAACTATAAAAAGTTTGCTTTCTTGTTGTCCTAAGTCAATTGGTTTGCTTTTTGTCATAGACTTTATTTTTTAAGATTAGAAATAGCGGTATTATGTGTAATAAACTTTATTCTTCAAAAGTTTGGGGTGACAAAATATACTTAATTTGAAGGAACTGGATAATACATAATCCGAAAAATCTGTAGTATGAAAAACTCTGACTTACAGAAAAAAACGACTTTGAGTACGAACCCTTCAACATCCTGGAAAAATAATATACCTTACATTATCATACTGTATAAAGCAATCTGGTACTAGTGCCCAAAGCGCTGGTATTTAAAGTTTTCTTATTAATTTCCCTGCATGCTTTATATACAGTGTACACACGTCTGTTTCACATTTCAGTATGTAGCATACTTGATTAGTTTTACTCTCTTAGTATTTTTGGCAATGGAAACAATAGCTTTAAAATGGTTTCTACAGAGGTGAATTGTCCCTGGCTTCATGATATAGGTGTTTGAAAATTTCTAATGCAACAATGAAACAAGACCAAAGACCCAATAACAAACAGCTGAGTGGATCAATAACCCCTGTGTTTTCAGTCCATGCTTATTTAAAGTGGTGGATGGAAAAAAAGGCTCTTTATTTACATCTGGAACTTAATGAAGTGAAATTATCACAGCCGACAGGCGCTGGGGCTGTAATTCAGAGACAGGGCTTGGCTTACAGGGACTTGCAGGCTGTTTTTATTCCAATTTTTAATTTTTTTTTTTTTTTTTTAGTGAAACTTAATCCCCTAATCAGTTCCAATTTACATATTTGCTGGTCTTTTTTTCCAGCTCAGTTCTTAAAGGAGTGGTGTTGGAGGCATGAAGCAATTATTTGATTAAATAATTATTCATCCCAACGTGCCCTGCTCTATTCTGAGCAAGGGGATCAGTGGCCAAAAACACAGATAAACTTATAAGCATAGACCTACGCACTTCTGTAACCATTCAAAGCCGTTTCCTTTCACATGTGCACGCACAGGCGTGTGTACATATGTGGGTGTATGTGTGTTTTGAACTTGATCCACCCTGTGAAGCTTTGTTCACACTGGCTCTCCTTTCCAAGCTCAGGGGATTAATATTCTGCTAAATGAAGTGCTGCGAAATTTGAATTTTATTTTGGGGTTGAATGGAATACCAAATGTTGATGCTTTTAAACATGGTAGAATTGTGTCCCTTCACTGAATATCCTTATTCCCTGCACAAGTAAGCATGTCAGTGCAATTATCTTCCTGGTATGAAATCACCGAACCCTTAGTTTATATTTTTTCCTTTAAATTTCATTTAAAATTGGGAATTTCCAAAAGATCAATAACTTTCTTTTTCAGGGTTAATTCTCTTCCTTATTTAGAGATCATAGCCATAACTGGGAAAACAATAAGTACAGAGTGAGAGGATGTGAAGAAAAGTATGCAACAAATAAGTATTAATTGATCATTTTTCACCAAGGTTTCCTGAAGAATCATCAGTTGTCTTGAATCGCTGAGAATCTTCATGAATCTCAAATGGATTCATTTTAAAACAATTAGAAAAGTAAGAATGATCTTGGTGAAAAATTCTTTCCTAATTGGACCACAGGCTTCTATAATCAACATCTAAAAGAGTTCAGTTTAGTTACCAGGAAGTAGTATTATTCTAATCTAAAAATTAATCCTACATTTACAATCTTGCTCTTGTCAGCTTGAAAAGTATTTATTGAGCATCTACTAAGTGCAAGCAGTTTACAAAATTCTCTGGGAAACCAAACGTGAAAAATAATCAGATATGAACACTACCCTCAAAATATGTGTTCTATTAGAAGATGGTACATACAGAAACCTAAAGAAATCTGATAATATTAGATCTCATTTTTTCACCAGTTTTCATTGGAAGTCACTGAACATTTATTTTCCTTTTAACAATAGAATGACAAGCTAACATTATATTTTCTGTGATAATTCTTTACAGAATATGTTGATATACCGAATAGGAAGAGATTGAAAATGGCTAGACCAGTCAGTAGCATGCTGGAATAGTTTAAAGCAAGAGAACGAAACCTTAAAAAAACAACAAAAGCAGCGGAAACAAGAACAAAATAATGGAATCAGTGTGTCCTACATCAAAACCTTTTTCAAAAATAGCAGGAGATAAAGAAACGATGTCAGGGCTTGATTTAGAGAAAATTACTGTTATTATTTTAACATCTTTATTGGAGTATAACTGCTTTACAATGGTGCGTTAGTTTCTGCTTTATAACAAAGTGTATCAGTTATACATATACATATGTTCCCATATCTCTTCCCTCTTGCGTCTCCCTCCCTCCCACCCTCCCTATGCCACCCCTCTAGGTGGTCACAAACCACCTAACTGACCTCCCTGTGCTATGCGGCTGCTTCCCACTCGCCATCTATTTTATGTTTGGTAGTGTATATATGTCCATGCCACTCTCTCACTTTGTCACAGCTTACCATTCCCCCTCCCCATATCCTCCAGTCCATGCTCTAGTAGGTCTGCATCTTTATTCCCGTCTTAACCCTAGGTTCTTCATGGCCTTTTTTTTTTTTTCTTAGATTCCATAGATATGTGTTAGCATATGGTATTTGTTTTTCTCTTTCTGACTTACTTCACTCTGTATGACAGACTCTAGGTCCATCCACCTCACTACAAATAACTCAATTTCATTTCTTTTTATGGCTGAGTAATATTCCATTGTATATATGTGCCACATCTTCTTTATCCAGTCATCTGTTGTTGGACACTTAGGTTGCTTCCATGTCCTGGCTATTGTAATTAGAACTGCAATGAACATTTTGGTACATGACTCTTTTTGAATTATGGTTTTCTCAGGGTATAGGCCCAGTAGAGGGATTGCTGGGTCATATGATAGTTCTATTTGTAGTTCTTTAAGGAACCTCCATACTATTCTCCATAGTGGCTGTATCAATTTACATTCCCACCAACAACGCAGGAGGGTTCCCTTTTCTCCACACCCTCTGCAGCATTTATTGTCTTTAGATTTTTTGATGATGGCCATTCTGACAGGTGTGAGATGATATCTCATTGTAGTTTTGATTTGCATTTCTCTAATGATTAATGATGTTGAGCATCCTTTCATGTGTTTGTTGGCAATCTGTATATCTTCTTTGGAGAAATGTCTATTTAGGTCTTCTGCCCATTTTTGGATTGGGTTGGTTGTTTTTTTGTTATTGAGCTGCATGAGCTGCTTGTAAATTTTGGAGGTTAATCCTTTGTCAGTTGCTTCGTTTGCAAATATTTTCTCCCATTCAGAGGGTTGTCTTTTCGTCTTGTTTATGGTTTCCTTTGCTGTGCAAAAGCTTTTAAGTTTCATTAGGTCCCATTTGTTTATTTTTGTTTTTATTTCCATTTCTCTAGGAGGTGGGTCAAAAAGGATCTTGCTGTGATTTATGTCATAGAGTGTTCTGCCTATGTTTTCCTCTAAGAGTTTGATAGTGTCTGGCCTTACATTTAGGTCTTTAATCCATTTTGAGTTTACTTTTGTGTATGGTGTTAGGGAGTGTTCTAATTTCATACTTTTACATGTACCTGTCCAGTTTTCCCAGCACCACTTATTGAATAGGTTGTCTTATTGAATAGGTTGTCTTTTCTCCACTGTATATTCTTGCCTCCTTTATCAAAGATAAGGTGACCATATGTGCGTGAGTTTATCTCTGGGCTTTTCTATCCTGTTCCCTTGATCTATGTTTCTGTTTTTGTGCCAGTACCATACTGTCTTGATTACTGTAGCTTTGTAGTATAGTCTGAAGTCAGGGAGCCTGATTCCTCCAGCTCCATTTTTCGTTCTCAAGATTGCTTTGGCTATTCGGGGTCTTTTGTGTTTCCATACAAATTGTGAAATTTTTTGTTCTAGTTCTGTGAAAAATGCCAGTGGTAGTTTGATAGGGATTGCATTGAATCTGTAGAGTGCTTTGGGTAGTAGAGTCATTTTCACAATGTTGATTCTTCCAATCCAAGAACATGGTATATCTCTCCATCTATTTGTGTCACCTTTTATTTCTTTCATCAGTGTCTTATAATTTTCTGCATACAGGTCTTTTGTCTCCTTAGGTAGGTTTATTTCTAGATATTTTATTCTTTTTGTTGCAATGGTAAATGGGAGTGTTTTCTTAATTTCACTTTCAGATTTTTCATCATTAGTGTATAAGAATGCCAGAGTTTTCTGTGCATTAATTTTGTATCCTGCTACTGTACCAAATTCATTGATTAGCTCTAATTGTTTTCTGGTAGCATCTTTATGATTCTCTATGTATAGTATCATATCATCTGCAAACAGTGACAGCTTTACTTCTTCTTTTCCGATTTGGATTCCTTTTATTTCTTTTTCTTCTCTGATAGAGAAAATTATTGATGAGAAATTCTTGTGGAAGAACTCTTGAGCTCAGCTGTCTTCATGATTTCCCTACTGGCCTTCAAGAAAACAACAGACGGGAGTAAGGAGGGATTTTACTTTCCCTTGTTCATCCACATTAGAAAAGGGAACAGGGCGTGGTGGCAAAGAGTATAGGTTTTGGAATCAGACCAACCTCAGCTTAAACCCAGTGCAGTTGTTTCTCAGTTGTGTGCCTTTGGCCTACTTGTTTTACCTTCCTCACCCTCAATTTTCTTATTTAAAAGAAAAAGGAAAAATTTACAGTATCTATCACATATGTGGTTTAATTGAGATGATAAATTTAGAACAGCTTGACACAATGTCCAGAATATAGTTGGTACTCAAAGTAATTGATTGTGATTATCATTTTAGTTGCTTAGGCTGAGGGTAAATAAACAGTGATCCTTAAATACCATATCCCATAAAGATAGTCGAAGATAGTTTTTACGTTTTGACTTGCAAGAAAACTCTAAGTCATAAGGGTTAATATTTGAAACAGGTTTTCCTACAAATTTCTGTAAGAAACGTTCAAACATTTGATATGAATTATATACTATTTTCTAAATTGTTTTCCCTGGATGCTAATTCAATTAAAACCAAAAAGTATTTCTTGATCATTTGCTGTATGCCCAGAAGCATGGCAGGCACCATGGGAGATATAAAAATATTTTTATAAGTTCTCTTTGTGGTTAAGAATATTATAGTTTAGTTAGAAAGATAAAAATTACGCCCATGAAACAAGGAAGAAATGTTAAAGTAGAATATAAGCAAACAGTTGGAGTATTGCTTCAAACTAGGGTTGCTAAGAGAATTCAGAACAGGGGAGCATTGGAGCAGTCCTGGCTAATCAGCGAAGTCTTTAGTTTGCGAAGCTGAAACTGATTTCTGAAGGAAGGATAAACTGGTTCTTGAAGTAAGGATGGATCTGGGCTTCCTGGGGAGAGAGAGAAAGCAATTCCTAACCTGGAGAAAACGCTGAGCAAAGGAATGAGGACAGTGGGCAGAGAATGTAAAGGCATACTTGATTCTGGAAGAAGAGAGATGTTGGAACACAGTGAGAAAATAGGATAGATAAGCCAAGTGAAATGGATCAACGTCTTCAAGACCAGGTTTAGAAGTCTAGACTTTACCCACGGATTAGGAATGGCAACAAACTTTGAAGCAGGTAAAAAGATTATTTTTTTTTAAGTTTCTGAGAGAGAGCAGGAAATTCAAAAGTGGACAAAGTAATTATAGCAATGAGAGAGCTAACCATCAAAAGGGGCAAATTGGCAGAAAATGAACAACTGCCAGTATATTACATATAGATGTGGACAAGGTGTCTAGGAGGCTGTGTGGAGGCCGTTCATACAGGGAAACAGTGGGTAGTGAGAACAGAAGGTGAGAAAAGGCACTTTTGGGTGGACTCATAGTATTTTTCTCCTTCAAATGTAAATTTATCTGTATGGCTCTCAAACACCTTTATTATCTGGCTTTCACCCGCTACAAGCAATCATGTTTATGTTAGTCCATAATATACACCCTCCTCTAAAATCTGACCCACTTCAAATTTCTGCAAGCAAACCATGGCTTTTCCTGTTCTTATATCTTGATGTCCTTATTTCTGTCCTTCTTGGACAATTTCTACATTGATACTTAGGGCTGTCAAATAAAATACAAGATGCTCAGTTAAGTTTGAATTTCAGATAAACAATGAATAATTTTAGTACAAGTATGTCCTAATATTGAATGAGTCATACTAATAAAAGTATTTGCTTTTTATCTGAAATTCCAATGTAACTGGGCATCCTACGTTGCTGAATCTGTCAGCCCTACTGATAGCATCTATCTTACTCTCTAACTCTCAGTTACATATTGTCATAGGTCTTTCCAAATCATTTAGATTTTAACTTCCCAAAGGACAAGGCTTTACACTTATCTTTCCCTTAAAGCAGAAATGCTGAAACCATGCAGGACCCTGTGGGCCTCTCCCAAGTACAAAGGCCTTTCTGTGTCCTTTTCTTGTTTGTAGGAAAAAGGTTTCAGCTTCCTAGACCTTCCCTGAGTTACAAAGGGCATTTGAGTTAGTAACTGGAGGAGTGAGGGAATGCAGAAAGAAATAATAGTGCAATGATGGGCCAGGCCCTGGTTCCTCCTTGGGGGATGTGCATAGCAATTTACTCTGAGTGCTTCTGCAGGAACTAAGGGCTCCACCCAGGTGGAGGATGGTGACTTCAGGCTGAGCATAAGCCCGTGGACCCCAGACTGGTTGGAACCAGAAGGCTGATCATTGAGATTCCTAGAACACCACCCTGTTACCTCACCACCAACCAATCAGAAGAGGGTTACATACCCTGCAGCCCTCCCACCACTAGCTCCCCAGTTTTGCCTGTAAAAACTCCTTCCGTGGAACCCACTGAGGATTTCAGGCTTTTTGAGCATTAGCTGTTCTGGACTCCTCGTCTGGCACCTTACAGTAAACGCTGCACTTTCCTTCACCGCAACCCAGTGTCGGTAGATTGGCTTTACTGCGGACCAGTGAGTGTACCCAAGTTTGGGTTCGCTAACACAGCCAGGGAAAAAAGAAGGTCAGGTAGTGGTTATTACAGGATAACCAAAGCCTGAAGTGGTCTGGTTTAAGATAATGACTCTGCAAAGCGAGGCACTGGAGAAGGGTATTGTAAGAGCAGGGGCACATCCTAGATCTTTCCAGAAGAATTGAGTTACTAGTTAGATCTGCAGGTACAAGAAAACATAATTAGGCTGTGTTCTTTTTTTCCTAGCATTTTTATTCAACAAATACTTTGTGAATACACAAAATCAAGATTATACAGATCATGGAAGAATGCAATTTTCTGGGTATGAAGTTGAGCGATCGATCGTCTGCCTGCCTTCAGAAGCTTAAAATACACAGCAATCTATATACTTACTCAAGTCAAGGAATCGATTGCTGCCTATAGGAGTAGTACCGACAAAGTTTGAGAGCAGCGATTCTCCACCGGGGGCAATTTTGCTCCCCTCCCCCAGGATACTTGGCAATAGCTGGAGGCATTTTTGATTGTCACAGCTAAGGGAGTGCTATTGAATCTAGTGGGTAGAGGGCAAGGATGCTAAATCTTAAAATGCACAGGACTGATAGGTAGGGAGCCCAGATGAAAAAAGAATCATGTGACTCAAAATGTCAATAACGCCACAGCTGAGAAACTGAAGTCTCAAAGGACGCAGTTAAAAGAAGCAACACATCTGTCTGTCATGACCCATACATGAATACAGTGGAGCTGTGGAGAGTGAGCACGGCATGAGCAAAGGCAGCAAAGGTCAACATCTGAGGAAGGAACAGTACAAAGCCTTGCTTATCCGGAGGTCACTGCTTGTGTCGCCCATAGATCAGTGGATGGGCAATAAGGCGGAGCTCACCTTGGGTCGGAACTGTGAGGAGCATTGAATGCGGAGCTATGAAACTCCAGATTTTTAAGCGTCACAACTAAGAATGATTTTGGAGAATCTGGAGAGCAGGACTGCTAGGTGGCAAAGATAAGTTCATCAGGAAATTTTATTTTATATTGGCGAAAGTTTGAAAAAGTTGTGAGGATATTTACTTTAGTGGGGTCAGGCTTCCAAAACAAAACAAAACAAAAAATGGTAGTTAGGTAAACTTGACTAAGATTCTAACTGGAAAAGGTTACCTTCCTTGACTCTTCATCCTCCCTGGAACTGCACCTCTGGCCCCTATGAGGTAACCTTTAATTTTTCTTTCTTTCTTGTGCGTGTGTGTGTGTGTGTGTGTGTAACATCACAACCTTGTTAGCTCGCAGTTTTAATCCTTCCTCTTGATCCTGTGGTAAAGTCACAAGAGTCCCATTTTCATCCTGGGCAAATCTACTGAATTTTACATGCTGAACCAGACCCAGAAAATGGGATACAAGAACGAACTGGATAAGCTGAGAACCTATCTTAAATTCTGTGGTTCAGAGTTTGGAACCGAACCCAAATATTTTGGTATTGGGCCTTATTTCTCCTTGGCAAACACGGCCTTCTGTTTTAAAGGAGTGGGGGGAGGGGAGGTTTTAAAAAGCTTATTAAAAAGTCTCGAAATGCTTCTTCAACATCAAATAGCTCCTAGAAAAATATTTTGATGAGTTAAGTGTAAATGAATCAGAAACATATGGATTACATTTCCTTTAGATTACACATGGGTTTCAGAATTAAGGGGGAAAGTGCTCAGGGCAAAATGCATTTTGGATTTTATTGAACCCAAAATATTTGAGAAATAACTCAAGATACATGAAGAACCCAAAATCCTGCCAGGCTTCCCAATCCCTTGTGTAAAGCAAATTAGATTTTAAAATTCTTTTTGCTTTAGTGATCTATGGTGTTACATGAAATGTGGATGAAAAACTCCTTTTCTATATATGGGTTTTATCCTGGATATTTTCACTTACAACTTTGGCAAAAATGGAGATTTCAAGTATATGGTAGAGGGCTTCCCTGGTGGTGCAGTAGTTAAGAATCCGCCTGCCAACGCAGGGGACACAGGTTCGAGCCCGGGAACGTCCCACATGCCGCAGAGCAACTAAGCCCGTGCGCCACAACTACTGAGCCTGTACTCTAGAGCCCATGAGCCACAACTACTGAGCCCATGTGCCACAACTACTGAAGCCCGTGCGCCTAGAACCCATGCTCCGCAACAAGAGAAGCCACCACAGAGAGAAGCCCGCGCACCACAACGAAGAGTAGCCCCCTCTCGCCGCAACTAGAGAAAGCCCACGCGCAGCAACAAAGACCCAATGCAGCCAATAAATAAATAAATAAATAAATAAGCTTTTAAAAACCTGATTAAAAAAAAAGTATACAGTAAATTGGCTTAAGTTGGCTAGATGTCTCAGACTCTGCCAGGCCAGGTGACAAGAACACTTGACTTGTCTCATACACAGTCACAGAGTGAGGGAATTAATCAAAGAGCTTCAGACCATTTTACAGTAAACGGTAACAGACAGTATTTACAATTTGCCATTTGGCAATTAGTTTTCCACTTATTTATTGGACATTAATAAAACCTGTATTATTTCTCATTTCCCTTAAACTTTAAAAGAGCCTGTTTCTAGAGTCTATATAGTGATCCATGTCCATTTATTAACTCAGTCTTTCACTTATTCCAGTGGCAAGGCCAAAGTGTGGACAGAGAAGGGCCTTAGGTCCCTACTATTTCCAATTGCCAAAGCCACATTCTGTGTAAAACCAGCATACTTGCTAAGCAAAAGGCTTCAAGACGACCCCCTGCAGACATATTTCCAGTTTGCTAAGCCCCTCCTACCCCCCAATTTTTTTTTAATTAATTAATTTATTTATTTATTTTTGGCTGCGTTGGGTCTTGCTCTTGTTGTGGAGCACAGGCTCTAGGCACACGGGCTTCAGTAGCTGTGGCTCACGGGCTCTAGAGCACGGGCTTCAGTAGTTGCGGCTCGCAGGCTCAGTAGTTGTGGCTCACGGGCTTTAGAGCACAGGCTCAGTAGTTGTGGCGCACGGACTTAGTTGCTCCGTGGCATGTGGGATCTTCCCAGACCAGGTCTCAAACCCGTGTCCCCTGCATCGGCAGGCAGCTTCTCAACCACAGCGCCACCAGGGAAGCCCCACCCCAAATTTTGATAACCATCATACTTAGTCTCTATTCCCTCATTGAACAGATTATTTCTTAGCACCCACTGTAATGGTGGGCACAGTGCGGGAGTATGAGGGACACAAAATCACATACAGCAGAGCCACACATTTTCAAGGAGATTCACATGTACGCACAGTTCTCTAGGACAAGGGAACCAAAAACAGGTAGCCTTCCAAAGTACACTATGCCAAAGAAGGGGATGCCAAAAAGGAAGTAGCTTCCCCAAATTATTACTAAATAATAGCAGCTGTTTAAATCTAATCTATGTGATTCTGTTCAGAGCATTTTATAGTGAAGCAAGTTGCCTATTTTGTGTGTCTAATGTATTTGTCTCCATTTTTCCTCTGACAAACTCTCACTTGCAACTCAAGACCCAACTACCCAACTCAGTGTCATCTCTACTGGGAGATTTTCCATTTTCACCATGGTTGAGTGAAATATTCCTCTGAATTTACATCACGCATTGGACATGTACTTATTTACATCATTTTTAGCACTGCATTTTAATTAATTAATTTGTATCTCACAGTGTCCAACTAACCACTGACTTTTTTGAGGAAAAGGGCTACATCCTAATCTTAATTTTATTCCCAGGACACAGCATATTGTCTGGAACATACTAAGCACTTATATGTTATTGAATGCACGGACTGCTGGATACATGATGCTATTAATTAAGAAGGGAAATGAAGAAAGACAAAAGTACACCACAGTCCCAATCTCAGTTACGTTACCACAAGTGACTTTAAGAGTCTCTTGCTAAATGTACTCATTATATTCTACGCAGAACAAATGACTCTTATCAACTAAATTTGATTACTAGCGACATGGACAGCACAAGTCAGGAGAACGATGTGAAGTTAATGTGTGGATTCATTCAGAGAAAGGCATACATTCACATAGTCAATCATTTACCCAGTCTTTCCTCCATGCTGGACCATAATTTCTTGAAGACCTTCCTTACTATCTGTAGTTCAAGAACCCTGGGTAGAACACTAAACAGTTCTAAATGTGGTGTACTAAAAATCCAAAATATATCCCAAATGCAAAAGGCTGATTTTATCAGATGAGAAACGTACCCCATGTTTCCTAGTTCAGTGAAAATGCCCACCTAGTAAATTCTTTACATTTTCAAATGACCTTTTTCAATAGCTATTCACACCTTTTAAATTCTCTTAGATTTTTGTAAGATGTCTTGGATTACAGACAATATTATATATGACATTGGTGGCCATGGTTATCTGTGAGTGGACAGGGGCATTATATGAGGAGACTTTCCTTCTCAGGGAAGAAAGCTTTGAGATGTCTATGTAGCTGGAATAAAACAGAAGAGTAGCACATTGACTGTAAAATCGTGAGATCCTCCTTCTTAGAGATTATTAAACAAATATATAATCCATATTCCATGGAACCATCGGCCTCTCAATTACACGCGTAAAGAAAACGGAACAGGACTCAACGTCTAGTCTCACTCTTTAAGTTTCTCAAGTCTTTGGTCTTTCCTGATTGTATGTAAAGCCTCTATGAATTTATTAGTTTGACAGGAGCCCAGGTAATTATGCCGGCTTCTAAGTCCTACGGTAAGTCACGTCTGCATCTCCCTGAACGCACACAAAATTTAGTGCCACTGAAGCACTTCTCGAAACAAATAAAAGATTTGTGAACTAGTCACCAAGCATCCGATGCAATTAAACTGCATTTGTTTCTTTTTTGGTCTTTTTACACAATCGAGGCCTTGTAAGAGGTAGGCACTCCTCAGATCAGACTGTGTTTTCTTTAGAGGAAAGGGTGCCAAAATCCTCCTACCCTACGTAACCAAAGCAGGAGGCGGACAGTTACAACATGCGCATGAGAGTGCACGCGCATATGTGCACGCACACGCGCACACACACACACACACACATACAGATTCCCCCTCCTCTCCACCACTACTAATACCATAATATGCACATAAAGAAAAAGCACAAACCCATAACTACAAAGATATTAATGTGGGAAACAGGGATAAAACTTGCTAGAAATGAAGTTGGTGCTGCCCGCAGTCTCAATCAGTTGCAGCGTGACTTAAGATAAAACAAACACAATTGGTTTGAAAGCGGAGAAAAGAAAACAGGAACTGTTTTGAAAAAAATGGATTCTTGATTTTTTACTTTTTGAGACAAGTAAAAATAGAGCTCACCTTGAGGTAGCCAGTTCTCAACAGCTTTTAATTGCTAACTTCAAGCTGTCACACTTTGAACGTTTTTTTTAAAGAAAAAGTCTTTAAAATCTGGTTAATGAGAACTGACTGCCATTAACTCTTTGATTGATTTAGGATCCTGTTGTGCTGGCTCGTGCCCAGAGGTTCCCCACTGGTTTCTCTGAGCTGCTCCCCTCTCTGGCGTGGGGACTGGGTATGAACGTGGAGCCACACACCAGTCCTTGTTATAAAAGTCATTTCTCAGGGAAAACCCAAAGAATGTATTCATGTGATCTAAGCAAATCCAAGTAGTTGCGAAGACTTATACCCTAACTCAGTATCAGACAATCCCTTTAACTTCTCCCTGATTCTGAGTCTTTGTCTGCATTCTACAATAGGGCTCGGTGAAGAAATTAAATTCCTTGCACACGCCCATTAACACCATCATCTACTGAGCACTGGGTGTCACACACTTCAATAAACATTTTCCATACGTTACCGTATAATCCTATAAATCAGGTAATGTCATCCATATATTAAGGATGACAAACCTGAGAATTAGCAAGCTTTAATCAACTGGCATCTAGTAAGAATCTGAGTTTTAATTTAAGCCCAGTTTTGTCTAATTCCAAAGCCCAGCTTTCCCATTATCCTGCACTACTTTTGTCTGCCAAGTTCTTTATGGTCTAACTTGTCAGAGTTGCAGTTCTTGCTCCATTATTTTATAGGAAGAGAAAAAAAGGGGGGAAATGAACCCTTACCTAAATAACTAATGGAAATAATCAAATCTCCCGCCTCTCCCAAAAAACTGCTATCTCTGGAAGTATAGCAACTTTTTTTCCTTATGCTAATTGGCTAAAATGTATATTAGGGCTTGAAGGAACTACAGAATTTCTTAGGGTGTCCTTCTGAATACTTATTTGTATGTTGAAATAATCATTTTGTGGAACGATAAATAAGTTATACAGTCATCAAAAACAATGTCATTGATGTGTATTGGGAGATCGGTCTCACATTTCTTCCCGTCTTGCAAGCCGGGGCAGTGACTGCCCTTTGTTCTGAACTATCTTCTCAGGGATGTTTGTACAGAGAACAACCTTGGGATACAGAGATCATGTCTTCCTCCGGAACAACGTGCAGTCATGGATATTTTCCAGTATAACAAAGATAACGTCTCCCTCTGCAGCCAAAGGCAGGCGTGCTTACTGCCCATTATAAAAGATTCAGATTTCTTAAGCTCAGAGCTCTTCGCCTGTGATATAACCCACTGTGTGTGTGTGTGGGGGGGGGGGAGGCGGGGTTACGTGACTCTCTTTGTGTAGCCTTGTGGGAACTGGAGCTCAGGGAACCAGTGCAAATGTGCTAGCCCTACTGCTACTGTTACTGCTGTGAGTAATGAAGTATCCTGCATCTCTGACCCAGGAGCCTCAGTTTTCTACCAGCGCCCACGGAGCTGTGGCAGGCTAACTGACGAGTCTGCAAGTCTGGTAAAATCTCTGATCTTCACAGCTCACCACAATATAAATGAGCCCTACTACCAGGGAGTGGTTCACTGAAATTAGCTTTGCTAGCCTTAAATATTCGTGGTAGAGACAAAAGTTTGGTTTTACTCTTAATAGTCTCATAGTCTTCCATTATTAGCAGACTACTAGAGGCTATAAATAATTAAGTCCCTGGTACAGGTCCACTGAAATTTTCCCCTTCAAACATTGTCCTTCATAGCAAGTATTTTAATATTGGAATAATATTCTTCATGAATCTTGGCGGCAGCTTTTTAAGTAGTTTGTGGTTCCCAAGTACGATAGTTCTTCTCTTTTCCATTAAAAAAAAGTCAGGATAATGCATCATTTATTTAATAACCTAGATATATACTATCCTTTAAAGTACTGGTTTCCTAAATGAGCCACATGTAATTGGGAGTTGTCTGTTTATACTTGAGTGGAGTTCCTAGAAAATAAGATATATTCTCTGCATGGAATTTTCATTCATAAAATTGCTTTATATTATCTGTTTTGCTTTCATGTGGTACCATTAGACTACTATTTTTAAAGATTAATATATATCAGAATCAACATGCATTTTTTGATAAAAATGAAAACTGAGGTCCCCTCCCATTCCATATTGACTCAGAATTCTTGGGAGAGTTACCAGGTTAAAAATAAATTAAATTAAAAACTCCAAGTGATTCTGATGCAGTAGTCTTGCAAAACATACAGACTTGGCTTAAAATACATTAGAATTTGATTCAGCAGACTTCAGGCTCAAGACCTTTAACTTTAAGCAAGATATTAAAGCCTTAATTTCTTCAGTATCCTCATTTATAAAATGACCATGTTAAACTATGATTTACAAAAGTTTTTTTAAATTTTATATTCGATAAATATAAATATTTCACATTAAAGGTCATCACTCTCTCTTAACAGGAGAGACTGAGGGAATCACAAGTGGCTTTGATTTGTGTTATTCATGTCCACTCATCATCATCATCCTCTTCCATTACATCTAGTTTTCAAAATATAATACTGAGAACCTATTTTCTGTAGGACAAAGAACCCAGGAAGTATGTAAGGCTGAGGAATCTGAGGTAAGTATACATCGTCTTTATGGTCATTTATATGTTATCTCATTATTTCTAAATAATAATACAATATCCATGCACCCCAATATTAATAGCAGTACTATTTACAATAGCCAAGACACGGAAGCAACCTAAGTGTCCATCAACAGATAAATGGATAAAGAAGATGTGCACGATGAAATATTAGTCATAAAAAAGAATGAAATAATGTCATTTGCATCAACATGGATGGACCCAGAGATTATCATATTAAGTGAAGTAAGTCAGACAGAGAAAGACAAATATCATGTGATATCACTTATATGTGGAATCTAAAAGAAATGATACAAATGAACTTATTTACAAAACAGAAACAGACTCACAGACATAGAAAACAAACTTATGGTTACCAAGGGGGAAAGGGAGGGGAGGAATAAATTAGCAGCTTGGAATTAACATGTACACACTACTATATATAAAACAGATAAACAACAAGGAACTACTATATAACAGGGAATCATATTCAATATCTTGTAATAACGCATAATGGAAAAGAATCTGAAAAAAACATATATATATAACTGAATTGCTTTGCTATACACCAGAAACTAACACAACATTGTAAATCAACTATACTTCAATAAAAAATAATTAATTAAAAAATACCTCTGTCCAATAGACACACCATTTCTATCTATCTAATTATAATATATGTTATAGACTGAATGTGTCTCTCCAAAATTCCTATGTTAAATTCTAAAGCTCAATGTGATGGTATTTGCCGTGGCGGGGGGTGGGGGGGGGGGGGGGGGGGGGGGGGTTGGGAGGTGATTAGGTTATAAGGGGGTGGAGCCCTCACGAGTGGGATTAGTGCTGTTATTAAAGAGACCCCCAGAGCGTTCTCTTGCCCCCTTCTGCCACATAAGGACACAGTGAGAAGTCAGCCATCTGCAACCTGGAAGAGGCCCCTCAGCAGAACCTGATCATATACACACCCAGATCTCAGATATCCAGCCTCCAGGACTGTGACAGAGACATTTCTGTTGTTTATGAGCCACCCAGTCTATGGTGGCATTATAGCAGCTTGAACTGACTTAGGACAGGGGTCATGGTCGCTATGTATTAAAATAAACACATTACCTAATTCATACAAAGACCTTATGGTCAGGGGTATCTATTTGTTACCTACCAGTAGAAGCTTGGTGCCTGCGAACAAAAGTGTTGCCATATTATTACACTGCCAAGCAATCAGTAACAGTTTTCAGTAGAATGAGATTTTCTTGCCGTACAAGCTAATGATTTTCTACCATAAATTACCAAATACACATGCAATTAAAACAATTATTTTTTAAAACAATCCCTGGGTAGCCAATCTTGAATTTTATGGTAAAATGGCTTTTGAAAAGAATTTTTGACTTGAAAACTGTTGCTCATGAACAAAGGCAATCTAGGGTACAAATGTCCCTCTAGGGAATCACCTCCTAATTCTGACCACTTGTAGTTTCCATGGTATTCATCTTAACCTGCCCAGGGACACAAGAGAGGTGGGAGGAGTATCACGACATGATTTCCTTTGAGGCGATGGGTAGGATCCCTCATTCCTCAATAATATAAACTGTTATTAGTTGAAATTTTTGTGGGAAGGGAAAGGAGAAAGGAATTTGAAAGATAAAGGGCAAAGAATGGGAGCAGAAAAGAATTATGGGAGAAAACAGAAAAAAAGACCAAAGCAGAGGAGAGATGAAATGAGATTTCACACTTCATGTTGCCAGTTTTTCCTGGTTTTTCTTTTTTTTTTTTATTTTCCCATGTCAGTTTCAGAAACAGTAATTCTACCAGCTGCAGAATGAACCCTGTCATGACTCAGAAACAATGACTTCCCCTAGCTAGGAAAGATATTTAAAATTCCCTCCTCCTTGGTTAAGGCAGATGAAGATACTCTTCTGCTCTGTGTCTTGGGTCTGATGTACGAGGTGTGAAGAGAACCCAAAGTACAATTGAGTTACACTGAGTTCCATCCTGAGTTACTTTTCGTGGTGATCCTTCTTCCATATTTCTTATTTTATTTCTCCATTGGAGAAACCTACTTTATTCAACTGGTGTCTTTAAACCATCATATATTTCCTGCAAGGTCTTGCCAAACAGAGACACGTGCCCTACTTTTGCTAATATCCTATGATCCTAAAACTTTGGGTGTTTCAAAACTCCTGTTATCATACCTCATCCTACCTCAGCCTCTACTGTGAACTGGATCCTTTTTGTCCTTTGGGAGTACTAGAATTACAGTTATAGCTGGAGTGAGTTTCCTACTCATCTCTAGAAATCAATGACAAAGGTATCAGAATTTCAAGTATATCAGAATCCTCCTAGATCTCCAAAGGCAGAGTATGTCAATGATATTTGTCTCGCAGTGAAAACAGTGAGATAATGTATATAAACGCACTTTAACGAAAGAGTAGGCTAGATCTACTATAACAATAATTTTAAATAAAGACAGACATAAAAATAATAACAAGATCTAGTTACTCATTCATTCTACTGTCTATTATCTACAATTACTATGTTAACTTCTACAAATATGACAGTTAATTAAACAAAGCAGGTGCCAGACCTCATGGAACTCAAAAGGAAGATGTAGTAGAAGTGATTCAGACACAGAGCTGGATTATCTTTATGAGCAGAGAATAAAACAGATAAAATAAACTAAGAAATAATCATAAAATATAGGTCCCAGAACAATCTTTTAATTCTACCTAAGAACACAGGCAGATAATTAATGAGGTTATTCTTGATAAAAAAAAGCTAATGTGCCTTCTCAAATTGAAAGAATTCTGTGCAGAAAGTCCATGAATAGCACAGATCCAAAAGAAAATTAAACTTACAAATGTGCTAGGAGTATTCTGTAAAGAAATAACTGTTTAAACATGCAATCCCATAATTAGCCTGGATCTCTCATTCAAGTGCTGCAGGTCAAAACCACCAGCTTTTCCAAGTCAATGGGGAAAAACCTCCCATTCCTCTCCTGTGTATTTGGATGTGTGTAATTAGACTTCTCCTATGCCAACAAAAACCCATGAAGGCTTTCTCTATACAAGTTTAGATTGTTCCAGCTCCAAAAATGGATCAGGACGTGCTGGTACACCATCAGCAACGCCACTGGATGGGAAATACCACGATGCCATTTCAGCACAGAGGTTACTGCTTTCCACTAAGATAAACAGCAGGAGGAAAAAAAGAAATTGAACCAATGGAGCAAAAGAGAATGCTAATGCTATTAGCCTAATGACTGCAGTTGAATTTTGCCTGCTAACTTACACTGATTCCCTTGGTAGTCGATGTTTAAGCTGATCTTGTTCACAGATGAGCTATTGATGTGGTGACACACAGAGGTCACTGACCACTGTATCAGTTAGCATTTGGTTAAACTACATATTACATAAAATCAAAATAACAATATTTTAAACAGGATAAGAGTCTATTTCTCTCTCAAACACATCAAAAAAAAAAAAAAAAAAGAATCCTGTGGGTTAGCAATCTAGGGCAGTTATAGTGACTCTGCAGTGTTATTAGAGACCCATATGCCTATCATTTTGTTCCATCCTGGTGGCAGATTGGAATTTCCAAGGATGATCATATCGTGTGATCTCATTACCACATGTTCTTATGCAATGTGATCTTACTAATCTCCAATCGGGAGAGAAGTCACCTCTCCCCTTGAACCTGAGCTGGCATGTGAGAATAGAATGGAGCAGAAGGGATGCTGTATGACTTCCAAAGTTAGATCAGCAAAGACCACGCAGCTTTGCCTGGTTTTCTTGGAACATCTGCTCCTGGAATCGAACTCGCAGGCTGTGAGAAGCCCAAGCACACAGAGTCATATGCAGGTGTTCTGGTTGACTGTGCCAGCTGAGACCTGCCTTGAAATCCCCCTAGTGCACCAGACGTTTGGTTAAAGAATCCTCCAGGTCATGCCAGTGATCAGCCATTTGAGGTCTCAGACATCGTAAGCACTCAGAGAGCTGAAACAAACTATTCCCACTGTGCTCTGTCTAAATTCCTAACCCCCAGGATCTTCAAGTGTTATAAAATAGCTGTCATTATCTTTGGAGAGGCTTATGAAACAGTAATAGATCATTGGAACACACATGCTCAGAATGCCCTGAACTCTAAGATGTGTGCCGGGGATCCAGCCATTACATCCACATTCCAGATATCAAGAAGGAGGAGACAGAGAAGGACAGACTGATTCCATTTGAAGGAAAACAATTCTGCTGACATTGCATTAGGGAAAACCTCATCATATGAACTTAACCTGCTTCAAGGCTGGGAAATATGGTCTTTAAGACAGACAACTACATTTCGAGTTAAGTACTCTATTCCTAGAGAGGTCTGTCTGCAAGAATGTGAGACGAATTGAAAGTCTCTTCAGAAAACATCTATTTTTTTTTCTCAGTTTGGTGTTAGGCACCCCACTTTTATAATCAGTCATTTCATCAGATAAGGTGTTATATCTCTCGAAAATTCCCACTCATGTACAAATGGAAAACAAGAAAGAGTAAGATCTAAGTGCAGATGTCTTTACCAAATCACTGCTCTGCTTACAAAACAGCTCAGATGAAGAGCCATAGCAGAGTTAAGAGAACCCAAGGACACTGCCTCAGAAGCAAGGAGAAAAGCAAAGTACTGGTCTTAGGAAATCCAGCTGCGTCATGATACTCCTGGGCTCATGGAGGACAAAGGGGGATTATCACAAGCTAGATTTCCCCTAAAATTCATATTACCTAAGGATGACATAAGACGCAAGCCTTTAATATTTTTATTCTCTAGACAAATCTGGTTAAGATATTGCTGCATAGATTTTTCTGCTGGTTTAGGTTAGAATAATTTAATTCAATACAGATTGGTCCCTCTTATTACCATCATATCTTCAACTCAGATGAACACCCATGTCTTCTTTTTTTTTTTTTTTGCGGTACGCGGGCCTCTCACCGTTGTGGCCTCTCTCCCTTTGCGGAGCACAGGCTCCGGACGCACAGGCTCAGCGGCCATGGCTCACCGGCCCAGCCGCTCCGCGGCATGTGGGATCTTCCCGGACCGGGGCACGAACCCGCGTCCCCTGCATCGGCAGGCGGACTCTCAACCACTGCGCCACCAGGGAAGCCCCCTCATGTCTTCTTTTGAATGGAGCTCAAGGCTTATATTGGTGCAAAGATACATTTCTTTTGATAGCTAAAACCTTACTATTGCAGCCAAGATGCATTAATGATTGGCTGGATTTAACCTGGGGCACGGATTTCACTCTGACTGCACCACAAGTGAGTGAGGGCTTCCTCCATAACCAGACTGAACATTGATTCACTGAAAGCAGAAAATGTTTTAAAGCCTAGTCAATTTCTTGTTTGAATGCTGGTATCTAGGGAACCTGGCAACATGTTGTAGGGATCTTAGGTGATTGACTGGGCCTCAGTGTGGCCCTTTAAAGAAGACGCTTAATAAGCAACAATGTGGTACGGTCTTGGAGCAAACCTGCTACTCCATTCTATAGCAACAGGCCCCCGAAGAGCCTCAGGAATATTTATTGTCATAATCATAATAACAATAATGATAGTGATATTTAATAATGACAACATATTTCAGCACAAATTCACATTCGGTACTTTAGAAGAAGTTTGCAAGTAGTTCCTCATTTAGTTTTCACCACAACACTATAAAATAGGTTCGATTATTACCCTCACTTAACCAGGGAGGGAATGGAAAATGAATAGCAGAGCCAGCATCCTGCAGAACTAAGATTCCAACTCAGACCATTAGGCAGGTGAGAAAGCAAACCGAACATTGTGTGAGTTCCGTCTGTCTGTCTGTCTGTCTGTCTGTCCCGGGTTCTATCTCTTTTGATGTGGCCGTGTTAACTGTATACCGTTTGGGGGTTTGCCATGGACTGAAGCCACTGGCCAAGACATGAACATTCTAAACACAAGTGCCTGATGTGGGTAGAACTAGAAAGTGAGAGGGACGACGGTCGGTCGGCAGCGATGCCATCAGGATGTAGGTGAGTGTGTCATAGGGAGGGAGTCTCCTTCCTTCCTTCCTCTTTTTTTCCCCTTTTTGCGAGACACATTGCCCTCATAGAGGAGTGTGGCTCAGAGGCGGCCTCACTTGGGAGAGAGCCTAATACCTCATATTTTTAAAAAGAAAAAAACAACACACACGCATACACACACACTCACATGTATATCCCAGCCAAAAACATCAAGCCGCCCGCGGCTGTTAAAAAGCCAAGAGAGCTGAGTTGCGCCCTTCGATGTTTTTCTTTCAGACACGTTGACCACCCTCTCTTCACAACATCTTATTTATTGAAGCGCAAGCTGTCGAAATGGAATAAACCTCTGCAACATTGAACTCTGGATCCTGCCCGAAGTTCCCTTTCATTGTGAAACTTTCTTTCTCTCTTTCTCAATGTCTCTCAATGTCTCTCTCTCTCTCTCTCTCTCTTTCTCTCTCTCTCCAGGCATCATAGTAGAAATATCTCCACGAAGGTCTGGAGGAAAAGGGGTTAATTTGAGAGGCTTGGAGCCAGGCCTCTCTTAACTGGGGAACTGGCAGCTAGCAGTTTGGAACGCTGCCTCGAATGTCTGACTGAACGTTTTTATTATCCTTTTTGCCCAAAGGTGGCTTTTAGACGTCCACAGCAGCACAGGGCCTTCTGATGGGGATTCGACAGACGGGAGCCAGAAAGCTGTCTGCCCCTTCTGTGATGACTGGGGAACCCCATGGAGGAAACCGCTACCCCCTCCCCAAATCCAGGGCGGACTTGCCCTTCCTCACCCTTCAATAAACTGCAGACCCACCAGGGGACTCATAAAATCAGTAGGGAGTTCTGAGAGGCGGGGAGGGGGGAGGAAGGGGGTCTGAGACACAGAGTGGAGAGAGAGGCAGGCCCAGAGGCTTAAAACAGGCTGTAAGGAAGACAGGGAAGAACAGGAGAGCTGAACGCAGGGACAGAGAGATGCCACGAAGGCAATGAAGTTGAAGACTAAAAGGAGACATACAGAGAACAAGAAAGGTGGAGGGGAAAGAAGAGAAAGAAAAGAAAGAGAAACGTAAAGGGCTGAAAACATCTCCACTAAGAACCTCCAACTCCAGATCTGCCTTTATCAACTGCAATCAAGCTACGAAGGGTCTGAGTTGCCCCTTTTGTGGAACTGGCTTACTTGCTTCATCCTGACCTGCTCAGTTCAGCGGACTGGTTTTCACCGGAGTGAAACCCTTGTAGCTCCTTGGGAATCTTAGAGTGGAAGGGTCGTAGGCTCGACAGCAGTAGTTAGTTGTCGGTTAGTTGGATTTCTCTGCTACCCAACAGGAAATAGAACGCACGCAGGTAGTTGGAGTCAAACACTAACAAGAGGCTATTGTTAGAAAACACGGAGCTTGTGAGCGTTCAAAAGGATGGTGCGTGTGGAGGGGGCCGACCACAGATCTTGTGGCAAGAAAAGGCTCTTGGGGGTGCCACCTTCAGGCTCCCTCCCAGGCAGCTGCCTGAGAGCGCTATGAGAACACGTCTAGCAGCTCAAACTCCTGCTTCCAAGCATCCTATGCCCTGTTAGAGTTAGGCAGAGAGTTAGGATGATTCCCTACATAACCAAAAACACAACAGGGATAGATGGGGAAGTTCTGAGGCATTGGATGTTTATTTAGAAAGAAGAGTAATGAAAGTTTCTATGGTTTTCCTACACACAAAGCACCTCCTCACACATCGACTTTCTGGATAGACACAAGGCCACGGTGTACACAGAAGGGCAGGTGTTATTCATAGTCCCAATTAGCAGAGGAGGGAAGCAACAAAGGGCAGCTCAAAGTGTGGTCCACAGACCGCATTCTGATCACCTTGTTAAAAATGCACATTTCCTGACCTCCACTATATAGTCAGACTAAACTGGACTCCCTGATAGAAGCTGAATTTTTACCTTGCACCCTAATGATTCCCAGTACACTGAATTTCAGAAGCACAGGGCTAGCAGATTGGAGAGGTATAGTATCAAGATTTCAGTGGGGTTTTTTCCAACAGGACACTTATTTCCATTTTTAAGGAAGATGAAATTGAGGTACAAAGCGTTTAAGGGACTTGTCCAGAGTCACATCAGCATCTGCAGCACATTGGTAAGAGCTGTAAGTAGAAATAAATAACAAACTAGAAATAAATGATTAGCTAAAAATGACTAGAAATAAAACCTAGCTCTTCTGACTTCTGTGGTGCTCTGTTCTTGAAACTACACCAGACTGCTTCCTTCAGACACAGGGGAGATTTGACATTGTTTCTGTTGGAATCTCTGTTATGGTGGCTCCCAGCCTAGGTAATAATTGTGTGCACGTTTACGTATGCCTCACAGCACCGTTCCTGATGAAATGGGCAATTGATCTTGGTCATGCTTCTCTAAATATGGTCCTATGAAAAATGCCCACTTTCTACTCAGACATGAAACTATTTAAGTTCTTAACCAAAACCTTTGAGGCAGAGAATTGGAAAGATGACTATTCCAATAGACAAAGTGTCATAATATTGGTGTGCCAGGTAGCATTCTAAATTCTCAATATAAGTATTAAACAGACGAACTCATTCACTTATTTAAAGCAAGCCGCAAGGTAAGTAACAGAATTACCTAATGAAGACATTGAGGCCGGGAGATCCAATGTGACTCGCCCACAGCCACACAGCTCTTAAGTAGTAGAACTGGGCTACGAAGGAAGGCTTCTGGCTTAAGAGGTAGCGAGCTTAGCCACCACTACCGCTGCCTCTCTGTCTACAGGGTGGGGGGAGATTGGGGTGGGGACATCCGGGTGGGGAAGGTTTATGTAGGTAAGTTTTAATGAAAAGAGACAAAATCACCCCCAGTAGCTCAGGGCTGTTCCAGCCACATAGAGCCATAAACTTAAAAGGCATCTAAAGGTACATTCAAAATAAGCCATCAACTCTGAAATCAATCAACCAAATAACACAGAGGTAGAAATGATCATGAAGCTGACGTGGTTTGATGATTTTATTTCGTAGATGACAAAGTCAAGGATCCGAGAGGTACAGCCATCTTCTCCAACGTCTCAGATCAAAGATATCGGGTATTAGCCAAGCTGTGTAAGCCTCAAATATAACCGATTTCTTGAAACGGTGTCTTAGGTGAGTGTAGCAGCAATGGATCAATCTATGAGAAACTATTATGGGGCTCCTTCGTAAACAACCATGAATCCTCCGCGGGATGTGACAATAAGTGTTTGCCGCTCACAGGTCTGGTGTGGTTGACTGGGGGCCCTGCTGATCCTGACTGGGCTTTTGTATTTCTGAGAGTCATCTGACTGTTGGCTGATCTAGCTGACTGTTGGCCTTAATTGGGGCAAGTAGACACTGTTCCATACGCCTCTTGTCCCCTAGCTTAGAAAAAGTCTCAAGTCAATGGAGGAGATGCAAGGGCACAAGTGGAAATGTGCAAGCATCATTTCAAGTCTGCTTGCCTTGTTATGACCCCAACCATCTCACTGGCCAAAGCAAGTTACACGGCAGGGACCAGATCAGGACTGAGGGCATGCACTGTGCCACTAAGGCAAGTGATCAACCCCAGTGAGGGAAGAGGAACAGCACCGCAGAGAAAGAACTTCAAGGAAGGAGAAAGAAATCAAATGAAACCAAATTATGCAATGTTAGTTTTAACGCCAAACTTCTGATTTCCATTTTGGGGAACATTTGCTATATTTACTGGATTAAGAGAAATACATCATTTGGCTAAAATAAGAGAAGTGCAGAATTTATGACGCATGCACCATTTTACAAAATTAGATACACCATGCTGGCAAGCATCATATTGAATTTGGGAGTTCCTAGCTTATTCATAGATAAATGCTTGTAGGTCCTTTTTTAAGGAAAATCTGAGGAAACAAAATTTAATTTCAACTGAATATATATTCAATTGAAATTAAATGTTATCTTATGAATATATATTTATATTATAAATTTTATAATTTATATGTGTATCTTCCTAAAAAGTGAGTTTGCTTTGGCACTATAAATATTGTTTAATTTATAGAACAATAATGCATTATCAATTTATAAAATTTTCATATGTTTCTAACTTTTCCAGAATTCATCTAGGACTAATTTAGATATATGTAGTGAAACATTAAGACGCTTTACTTTAGTAAATTAGAGATCTGGTTTTTTCAGAGGGAGATCTATTTTTTAATGTGTATGAGTATGTGGGGTGAATGTTGTCAAAGGATTAAAATATCTCTCTCAAGAAGGTAAAATTCAAGTGTCACTTTTTTTTTAAAATTGTAGCTGTTATTCCTGGTAAAGACCAAAACTATTTTCACCTTTTCTCCCTCTGCTAGTTGGACTAATAACATAACTCACCATCCTCTAATTATCACTTTCCAAGTCTCTTCAAAAGAGTTCTTTAAAAGCACACATGTACTCACACAGCCACAGAAGCAAGAAAAAAAAAAAAAAAAAAAAAAAAACTAAAAACCAAAAAAACCCCCCCAAAACCAAAAAAACAAAAAAAAAAAAAAAAAAAACAAACAAACTACAAGCCAAAAAAACCCCCCAGAACACCCAAAAAGCAAAAACCAAATGAAAACAATCTTACTAATACAAAACTTAAAAATCTGTTCATAAAAGCATCTCACATATTATATTAAAGTCCAATTACAAAATAAAACATAAATATCAAATGGTTTCATTTGAGTTGGCGTCTCAGGAAACTGAGAATATAGCACTTTGGGGTCTTTTTTGTCTTTTGTTTTCTTTTTAGATCAAATTGTTGTAAATTAAGATTAAAATTGTACTGTTACAATGGGCCCCTTGCCAGGCCATTGTGAGAGGTTAATTGTTTAAAATTTGATGTTACAATGTTACCCTTTAAAATGAAAGACCATTTTAAACATGTAAAGTACAATGCAACAACATCCAAATTCAAGAATTCCAAATAGGTTTTGTCCAAACGCCCTACTAACCAAACCAGCGCCCCACCCGCCTCCTTTTTGTTTTTGTTTTTAGTCCCGTAATGGGATCCTATGGGTTGTTTTACCTGAAGATCTTTGATTTATTAGAGGAAGCATGTTTTCTTAATCCTGGAGGCAACAGTAACTTCATTTTCAGGTAGGTGGTAAGATTTATAAAATTAATATGGATTCAACAAAAGGAACAACCCAGAGGTTGATAGATTAGATCAGTTCTGGGGTTTTCCCACATTCGGTGGCATATGAAATTACCTCTTAATGAGTAATTCACTCTTCTTGCGGGACCTGTCCATTTGCTTTTAAAAAGTTTAATTATTAATCTCCAGTCACTATTTATCAACAACTGTTCACTTTGGTGACATCGTGGGATGTAGATCTGTTCTCTCTAGCCACGGATTTTCCTTTGTTGGTTTGCAACCTTAGAAGTGCCCCGGGTGGAATCTGAAACTAGCCCCTGTACACAGAGGGTAAGGAGAGACCAAAGAAATAGGCAGGTCACTCCAAACTGGTAGGTGGTAGGTTTAAGAAGCAAGGGAACTTACAGATGAGGCTGGTCTTCAATAACCACACGAGATCTCCACACCCATCAGCCAAATCTTACAAGTTTGTATAAAACCCTTAACTGGGTTCAGTCATGTATTCAGTCCAGATGGTCTCAACAACACCTTCTTGCAAATTACTGAATCTGAGACCATCCTCAATTCCTGGGGACTTCCCAAACTCAGAAGGTAACATTAAAGGGTTCCCATTTCCTCTGACATACTGTTAGGTTCGGTCACGGGGGAGGCCACACAGAAGAAGGAAGATAGAGAAGGAAGGCTCAGGTGTTTATAATCCTGATTCTTTCCCATAGGCTAGCTGTGTTCCTGAAGGTCTGAGGACTTCATGTACCTCACAAAGCAACTTGTCCTGCGTAACTGTCTTTCCTCTGGCTCCCAGGAACATTTTCCCTGATCTCTTCTGGCAGTAGCCTTCCATCGCTAGACCTGGGTGTTTGTCTTATGGGTCCCCTACATTCAGCCACATCTTTGCAATTAGTCCTTTTGTAAGGAAACCCCAATTGTTTTACAAATGTGAGTGTGCCTTCTGTTTCCTGCCAGGACCCTTGGTTGATATTACATGTAAGGACAAAATGTATATGACATTTTTGGCAGCAATGATTCTTCTGTATTGTAATTCGTTATTGCATTTTCCTAAATTTTACAACAAAACCTTTAATACGTTTGTAATCGAGAAAACAATATTATTTTGAAAAAAGTAGGGACACATCTGGACAACCAGCAATTCCACTCTCAGACGTCCTAATCCCCGAGCGAGCTCTCTCTTGGTTTGACCAGCTCTCTATTTGAGAACAGTAATCCCTTAACCCTCCTTTTATCACTCATCATCACTCATTTGTTATTTTGGCCACTGTACCTTCCTTCCTTCTCATGCTGTGAAAATCCCTTAGAATTGCTGAGTGTCTACCTGCTGTTAATCCCAGAGTTTCTGTTTTCATTTTACTCTTAGTTCCCACATAGATGGAGGGTGGTTTCTGAGACAGACAGGTTGACTCCATCCATCATCCTATCTGGTTCTCACCTTCCCAGTGCTGTGAAGAATTGTAGCAGCAAGAGGGCAGGACACTGGGGAGGAGCAAATACGACCAGAAAAGAGCAATTTAATCATTTAATTATTAACAAATACCCCCAAGAGCAGGATTATCACATCCTCATTATGAAACATGGTTTGTTTGTTTTTTTAAAAGGAAAGTTACATTATTTTAAATTATTTAAAAATAATAATAAAGATAACATTATCCTGTAAGTGTTCTTCTAGTTGCACTGACTGCTTTATACTTACCCCCAATTTCTGAGATTACCAGTAGGAAAAGGTGGTTTGTGATTATTATTTAGTATTCAGTAATACTTAGTTTCTCATAGAATTACAAGATAATTAAATAATTTATATAGTACTTTTCATAAGGGACCTTATACTAGGTAATAGTGATGGTTAGAGATTAATGCTCTGGATAAAGTTGGGGGTGAATGGGGCACAGGGAATTAAAAGTTTAACACCTAGAATACGCTATGCACTATAATTAATGCTTTACATTTACTGCCTTATTTAACAATATTTTGAGTTAGATATTATTATTTCATTTTATAGACAAGTAACTTGCCCAGATTTTATAGCTGGTAACTGTATTTCAAATCTTTATACATTTTGTTAGAGCAAACTTCTGTACTAATAATGTTAATTTATCTAGTAAACATCTTTTGTTCAAATGTTGTTATCCAGTAATTTGACTAGTAAGTATCTTTTTTTTCAAATTCAAGCGTGATAATTTATTTTGTTAATTTATATTAAGCAATAATAACACCAACTAGGAGAATTTGCAGACGTTGGGAAAAGGGGTTGTTCAAGTAAGAAGCCAGAAGTATTAAGTTAAGAAAATAAACCATCAAAGATCATCAGAGTTCCAGCGCTTAAAGAGCTGAGTAGTGAAGTTTCCAAGTATGAACTGGTTCTGTTTTCAACCTTTGCTATGGCTGACTCACAAAATATCTATCATTTATCGGGTTTCTGATTTACTCTCCACAGCCCACAGTAGAATGCCATTGACACCCAAGTTGACCTTCTGTGGTCCTGAAACAGATTCCCAGGTTTAAAAAAATATAGGTGTGACTGTATGTGGAAAAGTGCAAGTCCGGGTTCATGACACAGAGCTGTATGAACCACGCCGTATGATTTCCTCACTTACTGGACTCAGCCATTGTTAAGTGTGCTTCACTTCAGTGACATGCTTTTGGCCTTACTGAGCAAGTCAAAGATGATCTCCCCCAGGGCTTTCGCTCAGACAGCTTTTCTTCTGATCCCCTCAATAGCCTCTGGATTGGAAGGTTGTTCTCTCATCCCTGTAAAACCGCTGGGCTACTGGCCTGCTGAATTCTGACTTAAACTGCTACACACAGGCAAACAGCCACAGAAGATAAGAGATTTATTCTACAGAAGAGTGAACTGGTGAGTCTCTAGATTCCGGGAGTCTGGACACAGCTGAGGAGAGGGAAGAGGGAAGTCTTGTGCTGTGACCTGTGAAACACACACATGCGCTCACATCACCTCCACTGTCGTCCAGAGAAAATGCCCACAGAACTCTCCAAAGAAACCCTCCTGGCGCCTCTGCAGCTGGCACTGGGCCACACCACCCTGCCCACCACCCACAGTGCTCTTGAGTCCCCTGGTCTTTTCAGCAGCCCAACCCCAAGCTTCTGTGTAGTTTTGCTTCTAAGAGCTGGCACCTGGAACTCTCTTCGGAGGACACTCCTTGCTACTGGAGCCTCTCTGTGCTGTAGCCAGAGAGAGACCTTGAAGAGTCCGGGAGTCATCATCTCCCCAGGATGAGCATGGCACGGAAGAGGGAGCATGAAAGCCAGCCCATGTCCCTCTCCCCAGACTTCCCTGCAAGACCGGACTGCAGCTGGGATTTTGCCTGGAGTCTCACCCTTGCTTGGCTTCATCCCCTGATCCGCCATGCTAACCCACTCCCCTAACAGCTCACCAGGGCAATTACTAAATAAATCACATTCGTAAGAATCTCCTGCTTCTGACCTTTTCCAAGAGGGCACCAAATCACTACACAGAAAAGCGCCAGACACACAGACTTTTCAATATGCTCTCTGGTGCCTCAACCCGATATGCGAATATACACCCAAGGATCACCAGGCATCTGCTGAGGAAAGTTTCCAGCAAGAAACTCAGAGACCAAAGCAAAAGAAACAGTCAACATGGAGATCAGGGAAGAAAAACGACAACAACAAAAGTGCCAAGAGGCCTGTGTCAGTGTCAGTATTGACATTAGTTTGATGATTTCAAATATTTTAACATTACAAGTAGTTGCTACAGCCTCATCATCCTGGAACTTGTTAAAATGAACATTATCAGGCTCACCTCAGACCTACTGAATCAGAAACTTCATGTAAAGTCTAGGAATCTGAGTTTTAACAAGCCCTGCAAGTGGTTTTGATGGACATCTTGTCAGAAACATGTAACTTTTTTTTTAAAGTTACAATATAAATACGTTAAGAGGATGGGAGAGGAGACGTGTTTGTACAACATAAATCTTGATCTCTTTAACCAGAAGTAGAAATCAACAGATGAAGAACTAAAACTGCTATACCAATAAACAGCACCATTCATTCATTCGTTCATTTGGTAAGTATTTGAGTACTTGTTATGTGCTACACGTGGTTCTAGATCCTGAGGACACAAGGAGCAATTTTTAAAAGTCACTGTTCTCCTGAAGCTTACATCTAAATGAGAAACAATAAACACACAAACAGACAAAAAGAAAACTGATGATGAATATTGAATTATCTATTTAACATTGACCACCATTGATCAGGAATAGTTCTCTGATGAGTGACCTTGGAACAGAGAGAAGGTTATAGAAGTAGCCTGGGGCCAAGCTTTATAGGCTTTGGGAAAAGTTTTGGGATTTACTCAGAGTAAAATGGGAAGGCAGTATAGGATTTTGAGCAGATAAGCAATTTACATAAGTCTCTGTGGATATGGAAGATTGTATTTTCCAAAATACACCCACACACTTTCTTGACACTTGTCCCATTGAAAGGCAAAATCTGTGTCTTCTCTCAAATCTGGGTAAGTTTGTGACTCTCTTACTTTTAAGACTAACTCAGGAGTTTGGGATTAACATATACACACGACTATATATAAAAGAGATAACCAACAAGGACCCACTGTATAGCACAGGGAACTATAAAAAAGAAAAAAAAACTATAAAACTAAAAAACTATAAAACTATAAAAAACTAAAAAAAAGAAAAAAATAACAGTCTTCAAGTGCTTAGCAGAAATTAAGCAATGTTGTTGGATCTAGTTGGATGAATATCAAAATTGACATGTAGTCAGATGAGGTCTGTACAAAACATCTTTTGTTTTTTCTAGGAAGTGCCCTATGCATTTCAATTATATCCTGGTGTACATGAGTGTGATGGATTATTTCAAAATATTATGTTGTCCAATCACTGTGAATTAACAATACACTAAATATCATGAGAACAAAAGGACTGGGGAAACCAGTTCCAGTAAATTAAGAGCCACCTTAACTGTCACTCCCATGAGGAACCTTCACTTGAACTTGACTAGAATAATTATAAGGTTTTGTTCAATTCTGACCCAAGTTGTATGCATTTCACTAGTAACAGAAACAGCAACAAATCTTCTTTTTTAAAAAGTATATACTTTTCTTACACCAGTATAATTTATTAAATAAATCAAAGAAAGAATATGCAAATTTTAAATCTTAAATTTTACTGAATATGTTGCTTCAGACAATAAAGATCTCTTTATTTAAATCCAGATATGATATGACATTTGATGCATTTGAGAGGATCATTCAGGCTTCAGACCTGAAGCAGAAAATAATGAGAATTTTGCTGATGTGTACCATTTAATTTTGTAGAAAGAAAATCCCCACATAGCGCTGTGAAAGAGCTAACATTCTTCCGAACATTCAGAAAGAGCAACTTAGGCACTGCAAAAGTGGAGCTTATTGTTCCTTAAATATTTACCATTTTCTCAGAAATAGGTGGCAGCATAATGTTATCATTTTTAAACTGCTACCAATGGCAATGTGGATATCACTGCCATCTTTGAGATGTTTTGCAAATATTTCTCTCCTTAGCCAAGCCACAAATTCAATTTGTGCCCAGTTAAATCCTCATAAAATAGTGTCTTTGACAAATGATTGTTTTTTTCCTTCTCAACCCCGAGAAATGCCAGACTGGGCTATTTTCACTTTTGGTGGGAAATGTTCCACTTAGATTGACGCACAATTACGTGGCAAATATCCTGATGTTCCTTTCTTGTCATATGGCTGAACTTTGGAGAGTTGTGAAAGTGACCTGATAATTATAATAAAAATCGCTAACTTAGCATGTTCCACACATGTTACTTGAATTATCTCGTTTATTTGCTACACCCATGCTGACTTATGTACTCTTATTATTCCCATTTTACGTAAGAAGAGACTGAGACTAAGGAAGACTAAATAATTTACCTATAATCAGTAAGTGGCAGCCTAATTTTCACCACCTTTAATCATTCTTCATGAGTACTGAATAATAAGACTTTGATTCATCCATTTAAAAATATTAAAAACACTGTTAAATATCTTTTTGGATTTTAAGCACAGAACTGATCACCTCTACTATCTACACAATTTTCCTGTGAAATCATATAGATTTTGTGGAGGAACACAAATTGTATAGAGGATTAATATGAGACGTTGGATATCTAAAATATATTAACAGAGTAAAAATAAATACTTTGCATAGATAACATGCACTGCCAGAAAGGACTCCTAGACTATTAAATAAAATCCTAGGCAGTCCCTAAGTGGTGAAGTTATAAAGACAAAGTGCCTGTGATACATGTAGCAGAGAATTAGAATAACTTTGAAAAGCAATGGTTCAACTTGTTACCATGGTGATGGAGATGAATCCTGATTGTTTGGTGAACAGCCACTGTCCAGGACCAAAAGAGGAAACAAAAGGATGGGTGGACAGAAGCTGTTTTGACTCACTAAAACTATTTATTTAACCTTTTTTCTCTTTTCTCATGATTCATATTCTGTATACCAACTATCTTAGCCTCTTTG
Source organism: Aethalodelphis obliquidens (assembly GCF_003676395.1). Lineage (NCBI taxonomy): Eukaryota > Metazoa > Chordata > Mammalia > Artiodactyla > Delphinidae > Aethalodelphis > Aethalodelphis obliquidens. Next base: position 3,868,165 of record NW_020837988.1, read on the forward strand.
TTGATCCCTGTATATACCAGAAATGATCTATAGGACAAATTTTAGGTCACCTGGAGTAATTACCACCATCTCCACACCTGTACTTCCCATTTTAATGAATTTTGAAAGCTATCCTCATCCTCTCTCCACTGCCTGTGAGCTACTACATTATTTTTTTCTCCCATAACAAGGAAACTATGATCCAGTGACCTGAGAATGCAGTTTGAAAGACTGCCCACTCTTGGTTTAGAGTACGGATAAATGAACTTTTTCTTTAAAGATCCAGGTAAAAAATATTTTTGACTTTGAGGGGCAGGTATTCTCTATTACAACTACTCAACTTTGCATTGTTGTGCAAAATAACCGCAGACAATACATAAATGGATGAGGGTGCTGGTGTTCTTATAAAGCTTTATTTATAAACACAGGCAGTGGGCCAGATCTGGCCTACAGGCACATAGTTTGCCATCCCCTGGTTTGGACCGATGTGCCACGTCATTTAGTGCTGGGTTCTTTTTGGAACTTTGATCCCTCCTTTACAGTCATGCAAACACAGGTAGGATAAGATTCCATGGGCCAGGTCCTCGCTGTAGCTGCAGAGCCCTGGCCTCTCCCAAGTCTTGTTTAGGTATTGCATCCTTGGATAGTTTCACCCAACGGAACCAGGAGAGTAGCTATCAATACAATTGTTAGCATTCTCTCTGGATATATTTTCTAAACTGTGGGAAAACATTTTATCTCTGGCTAGTAACTGCTGATGTCATAAAAAATGACTAGTGCAATATTTTTCTTCACAGACAGCTTTGGGTCATTTTTCAGGGGGATATGGTCTTAGTTACATGGGGTGGCCAGGCAGGGTCACACTTCACACACAGGTTTCTTTGCACAATGACAAGTCTGTGGCTACTTGGTCTATGTGTTTAATAGGTGGGTGGACTCTGCCACACTGTTCAAATTTTTAGAAATTAAAGGCTTGCGGTTGGTAGTTTCAGAGGGTCTGTGTCATGGAAAGAGAGAATGGCAGATTCAAATAGTAAACATACCCGTCTTTTCAACAGGCCCTTCTTTGGCAGAGCCTTTGAGCACAGACTTCTTGGAGGGATCTGAGCTCCACGTGCCTAAGTGACTAAAAGATGGAAAACAATGCATCCGAGGGCTCGCTCAGCAATCTGTGGCAAGTGTGAGAGCTGCTCGCGGGAGGGCTCTTGGCAAAGCTGTGAACTAAGCTGTTAGTCCAGCTCCCTTTCCTAATATCAGACCGCTACACTCAGTCCCTCCCTGTAATAAGCACTAAATCCACGTGCTATGTTTCAAAAGAAAGAGAAAACCCACTTTAACTATTAAGACTTCCCCGAAACCTACTCATGGGAGCAGGGAACACATGGTGTTTTAATTTTTTTTTTTTTTTTTTTAAGCAAGACGTCTGTAGGATTCAAGAAATAGCTAAAATCTGCTGGATTCCAGAAACTTTTATAAGCTGAACTCCAATATAGATAAATTATTTTTATTAGATTCAGCTATGCACAATTCATGAAGAAAAGTCTACTGGAAAACAAATTTTCAAAAGAGGAACTTTAGTAACGTGTAAGTTGATGGTTTGATTTCAAAGAGTGAGTGGTAAGAAAATTATTTTAATTTTTAATGCATGTGTGATTGAGTACAGCTACAAAAATCCTGTGCATAAATTATGGGAAACAACAGTGGGCAGATCAGTTCTCCTACTGTAACCTTCTAGGAAGCATTTCTGAGCGCCTGGTGCTGGCTAGTCATACAGGAAATATTTCTGAGCACCTGCGATACACCAGGCATCTTGCAAGGGACTTAGGATCTAGTGCTACACAAAACAGCAGAATACCAGCTAGCCGAGAGTTTAAACCTAAAAACAGATACTAAAAATGACAGATAATTAATGGACTATAGTGGGCTCTGGGAAAACTTATTTAAGAGGTTGATTTTTACCCATAGACTGAACATTGAATAAGTGTTAGTCAATACAATGGCAGGCTGGGGAGTCTTGCAGGCAGCTGGAACACCATCTAGGTCTTAACGAGAAGAAGTGAGATCGATACGAGGAAAGCAAAGTATATCAGCATAGCTGGAGCGGAGGAAGATGAAGAGAACAGAAGCAGGTAATAACTCTGAGCGAGGTGGACGGGACAAGTACTATAGGGGTTTAGGTAATGCAATAAAGACTTAAAATTTTATCTGCATAATGCTTTTCTTTCTCCCTTCAAAAATGGATTTCCCCAAAGCACTCTGGATATATCCTTCATTTCCAGAGAGAAATACTCCACGCAACAGGCTCTGAATACTTGGATACGACATGTAAGACAATCCTTGAGTCACCCAGCACGTTTACATCCTGGCTTCTCTGTTCATAGAAATAAATAGCCTCACTGAGTAAAGAGTTTATCTTCGAGGAGATGGTATGAGGAACAACAAATATGCCAAGGGATGAACAGGTGCCTAGTGCACTACAGATATTTCAATTTTTTCACAGCAATGAACTCTTTTTAAACCAGAAAATGACAAAAACTACTTTCTACTAAAAAACAAAATCAACGAAGTGCAGTAGAAAAAGACATTTCATTGAAAAAAAATCGACTATAAAAATTCTACATAACAAGTTTAATTGTTTTGGAACACAGAAGGAAAAAATATCTCACCACTCCACTATCTATTGTCACTTATTTATTTTTTGCAAACTATTGTCCAGTTTTGTACATCTTCACAGCGACAATAATTCCTTTATTTTCTATGTTTCCACTTAGTGTTACTTTCCATATTTCAAAAGATTCTACATCATTATCTACATCCATCTTCATTATGACTGCCAACACTCCACCTCTAAGTAATTAATTGTGACAATTCTAATTATGTGTCAATGTTGGATGATTGAGAAACTTGTTTAAGAAGGGAAACTTTTCTGCACTAAGGTTTAACGTATGCTCAAATCACTAAACTTAAGTAAAAAGAAACGAATCGTTTTACTAAAATTGTTGGAACAGTGCATGCTCCATTCACCTCTAAAATTCGGCAATAGCAAAATAAATGGAATTAAATTTCAGAAATCTGAATATCTGCTAAAACCACTTATTATTTAAATATTATTAATTATTTTTATTAGACTATTTTTTAGAACGGTTTTAGGCCCACAGTAAAATCGAACTTTCCTATTTAACATTTTTTATCAAGAGCACAAATGAAAATAGAGGAAAAGAAAATCCTGCAATCAACTCAGTACACACTGTGAGCTCCCCTCTCTCCTCTGTCTCTCCATCTCCTGTCTCTCCGTCTCTCCATCTCTTTAGGCCACTCTCATCATAGTTTTGCTTCTCGGACTCCAATGAAACTACACTGGTCAAGATCACCAATAGCTCCTTCTTGCCAAATCCAGAAACCAATCATCTGGCTTCTTCCCCCAAGACTGGAAGCTTCTACCTGCCACATTTTCCTGTAACTCTGTTCGTCCTGTCGATCACATCTTCTCCTCCTGTGTCCTTCATACTCTAGCTCTTATCAAACTCCAAACTCGAGAATCGAAAGGACTCAGCCAAAGAATATCTGCTCTTCACTACAGACACTTTTTTTCCTAAGTAATCGCATGCAGTCCCATGGATTTAAAGTCTTCTATCGGCTGATGAGTTCAAAATTTATAGCTTCAGTCCTGAACCCTCCCTGAACTCCAGACTCATAAATCCAGCTCTAAAACTTAAAATACACAGAACAATTCATTCATAAATCTTCCTTTTCACACCCTCCTAGCCACACCCTATATTCAATATTCTGTGTTCTCGTGCTTCTCAGGAAATGGCACCCCTCTCTGTCCGCTGGCTTGAACCAAAAGTTCAAAGTCTACGTTCAATTCCCACCAGCTCCAACAGCCGAATCAATACTAAGTTCTCGCAGCTCTGTCTTCAAAACACCCCAAACCCTTCTACTCATCACCGCCGTCTTTCTAAGGAGTCACTGTGCGTCACCTGGACTGCTACTGTGGCCCACCTGGTCTCACCCTTCCCTCTCGTGTTTCTAAACAGTGCATTCTTCACACAGGGGCTGGAGTCATGCAACTTGATGTAAGAAATGGACTCTCCTTGCCCCAGTTCTACTAAAACATTAACATCAGGTGTCAAAGCAAGTGTCAGACAAATCCTCATGTGCGGTTTTTCAAAAGAAGTCCAGGACAACTTGCTCCAAGTATCATGAATCTCACTCACCCCTTCTCAACAAGAAAGAGTCCAACGGAAAGAGGATTTAGGAAAATGCTGGGTAAAGGGATGTCTTTTTACCGCCTGCCCAACAGAGCTGCCAGGAGGACAAGGCTCTTTCAGGGGAAAGGGCCTGGATACGTACTGCCGGAGCTCAGGAGCCCACCAAGAATGTTTGGTGGCCAACAGTGCAAACTTTCGTAATGTAACAGCCAGTTATTTTACCAGCAAAAGCAAGTTTATTCCGGGATAGCTGAAGGAATTGCAGTTTTGGATATGCGAACTACCCATTGCTGCCCATAGAATCCAGAGAGTTTCCAAGCAAGGGGAACTTGCTTTTATAGGGAAAACGGGGACTTAGGAGGGGGCTGTAGTAACGAAAGAGTCCATTGGAGGAAGCTGGGGGCGGGGGGCATCCAAAGTATGGAAGCTTCTCACTGGTTGGCTGCTGCAGTCTGTGACTGGCTGGGCTATGGGCCAGGTAGAGAGAAGCAGGGGAGGCCGCACCTTCCTGCGGGAGATGTAGATGCCCGTCGCTGCCCCTTGCCAGTGATGGACGATGCAGGGCTGGGTGTAAGAGCTCCCTCTGTAGGTCGGTCCCGACTCCAACTTTAGCGGAGGTCTCTTTTTTTTTTTTTTGCGGTACGCAGGCGTCTCACTGCTGTACAGGCTCCGGACGCGCAGGCTCAGCGGCCATGGCTCAGGGGCCCAGCCGCTCCGCTGCATGTGGGATCTTCCCGGACCGGGGCACGAACCCGCGTCCCCCGCATCAGCAGGCGGACTCTCAACCACTGCGCCACCAGGGAAGCCCCGCGGAGGTTTCTTTAATTAACTCCACAGCAGGAATAGAGACTCAAATACCCACGTCAAAGGAAATACAGGACACATGGGCCCACAACAGTTCTCATGAGAGGGAGTTTCTGTTTTAATCATGTTTTAGGCCCAGAGAATGCAAAGCCATCCGACCACGTCTCATCCACCTGCAAGGGCAGTGTGGAGGGGCCGTGGTGGGCTGGGAGAGAAGCAATCATACCCCCTTCCCGATGCAAGCAGGCTTCCTGTTTAGTGCCAGCGTGACTCGGAGACAGGAGAAAAACACACACGAAGTTAATTTCAGATTCGGATTGTTACAGGGATGGACAATCTCCTGAAATGAAACTCTGTTTGCAATTTAAAGTCATTATAGAACTGTTTATCACAAGAGTGGGAAGGAATGTCCCAGGACCAGGGCGAGATGATTCCCATTGAATAGACTTTAAAGAGATGGTGGGAGTAATGAATAAGGCATCCGGCTTGTTCAGAAGTCCAGCTATGTGATCTATTAGAAATATAAATCAGATCATCTCTCTCCTCTGTATTCCCCCCCCGCCCCCCGCTAGTGCCTTCCATTGTTTTTAGAAAAGATCCAAATGTCCTCCATTGCATTTAGAATAAAATCCGAATAAGATCTATCTCACAGCCTTCAAGGGTCTACACGATCTGGTCCCTGTTGAACGCTCCCAGCTCCTCTGCAACCACTGCCCCCTCGCTGACCACTGCAGTCACACTGGTGTTCTTCCCATTCTGTGGACGTGTCAAGCTTATTCTTTCCTCAGGGACTTTCCCCTGCTGCCCCTCAACTCAAATCTTCTTTCTTTAGGTATCTGCAAATCTGAACCCCCATTTCTTTTAGGTCTGCTGAAATGCCACTCCTTTCAGAGAGATCTTCCTAGATTCCATCATCCAGTCATCACCCCACCACCATCCCACCATCAGCACATGACCCTTCATCCGTCATACACTCATCGCTACATAGAATTATACTTCTGATTCTTTGAGCCACTGGTTGACTGCATGCTCCTGCCTCCTGAGCAATTGCAGATCTTGCATTGCTGCTCATCACTGTGGTTCCAGCTTCTAGATGAATGCCTGGGACACCAAAGACTCTCAATAACTCTTTTTGAAAAAGTAAATGAGTCAATGTAGAGACCCGAACAATTAGATTTATTTCTCAAGCACAATTTATAGTCAAATCTCTCTTTTTTTTATTGCCTTCTGTTATGGGCTGAATTGTGCCCCATGCCTCAAAATTCATACGTTGAAGCCCTCAATCCCACTACTTCAGAATGTGACTGTAGTTGGAGACAGATCTTTTAAAGAGGTGATTAAGTAAAAATGAGGCCATTAAAGTGGCCTCTAACAGGAGCTGGCCGGTGTCCTTACAAAAAGAGGAGACTAGAACACACAGAAAGATATCAGACTTGTGTGCACACGAGGGAAAAGCATGTGAAGAGGGAGCGGGGGGGGGGGGGGCACCTGCCACCTAAAGAGAGAGGCCTGGAGAATCGCCTTCCCTCATGGCCCTCAGAAGACACTGACCTTGATCTTATACTTCCAACCTCCAGCACTGGGAGAAAACCAATTTCTGTTGTTTAAACCACCTGGATGTTGGTATTTTGTTATGGAAGCCCTAGCCAACTAACACGCTGTCCCTCCCCACCCCTTCCACCAACATTATATTTCTACAGTTCTACCAAATAGAAATCACAAGGAATTAACAAGTCAACCACTTAATCATCACAATCATGATGAAGGGCTGGGATATGTAAGGACCTCTCCTAGGTTGGAAGAATAAGCTGTTTTGGCTACAAAAGACTAACAAATTGGCTGTTTAGAAAAAATTGCAAGATATATATATACGTATATACATATATACGGTAAAATGTATCCTTTTAACCAGTTTTAAGTGGACTATTCATTAAGTACATTCACATTGTTGTGCAGTCACCATCACCAATCACCTCTAGAACTTCTGCATCTTCCCAAGCAGAAACTCTGTATCCGTTCGACACTCTCCATTTCCCCTCCCTCTAGCCAGTGGCAACCACCATTCTGCTTTCTGTCTCTATGAATTTGACTACGCTGGGACCTCATGAAAGTGGAATCATGCGATACGTGTCCTTCTAAGCCTGTCTGATTTCACTTAGCACAGTGTCTTCAGGTTCATTCACGTTGCGGCATATGTCAGAATTTCATCCTCTTTGAGGCTGAGTTATATTACATTGTATGTATATACCACATTTTGATTATCTATTCATCTGCCGATAGACATTTGAGTTGTTTGTGCTTTTCAGCTACTGTGAACCATGCTGCTCTGAGCATGGGTGTACAGCTATCTGAATCTCTGCCAGCAATTATTTTCGAAATATGTCTGGGGGTAAAATTCCTAGATCATATGGTAATTCTGTTTCATTGTTTTGGAGGAACCACCATACTGCTTTCCACAGAGGCGCACGGTGGATTTTTAACTATACAATAGTAATTATAAATGTGTGTGGTCTATTTTCTCTGTGTCAGGTCCTCTCCTTGGGTGCCTTACCTATAATATTACTTTCGATTCTCATATGAGACAGGTTCTTTTATTATCTTCTATTTACAGATGAGGAGAATTGCCCAGACAGATACTTCAGTACGTTGCAAAGCCTGCACCTGAGCTCAGGTCGGCCTGACGCCATAGCCAGGCTCTTACCCACTCACTGCACTCTGTTACTGCCTGGAGCCACTGCTCCCGGATTGTCCAGAGAGGAGAAATGTGCCCCAGCTGCCGATCATGACTTGCCTTGTACATAGTTCCATCTTATAAGCAGATGGCATGATAATGTAGCACATTATAATGTCTAGAACCCAAAGAAACTCCTGAAATCATTAAAGGCCAAGCACAACAAAGCAGAATACACACACCCCATATTTTTTCCTGTAGGAAAGAAAATGAAGAATTTTTGGTTTTGACAAGGTAGATTATTCTGGTAGCCCCTAGGTCTTTTCTAATTGAAGGTCACTTTCTGACATTCCTTCTGATTTAGATAGACAGCATATGAGAAAAGGAAGGCAACTAACTGTTTCTTAGAAGAATTGCCTGTGAGCCAGTACGTGGACACGTGTCACGGAGAGGAAAGAAAAGGCAAGGCAAGCACGCTTACCAGGTAACACTGATGACACAACTTACTCCTGCAAATGCAAACCAAAGTCAGCTCTCCAGCAGGAATATCAAAACAGAGGTGTCCCGTTAACCTGAACAAGGCACTCTTCCACACGCTAGACAAGGATGATTGCCTCAAATTATACAGAGACTTAGACGATATGACAGTAATCAGCAGCCCAAAGAGGCAATCCGAGTTCATGTGGCTCACTGTTTTGAGCAAATATTAATATAGGCTAGCTGAGATTTCTCTTGGTATCACTTTTCCAGATCACCAAAATTTATATAGTACTTCAAAGTAACCAATACAGGGAGAATGAACTAGATAAACTCTCTGGATCACTAGTTTAATTACTGACAGCTTCAGTCAACTTATCTAGTATTTCTCTGAAACAGAAGAATAAAAACGTATTTTCCAGGCATTGTAGTAGGCTGGCCCTATTCTGAGAAGTGCTGAGTTGAGAAAGGATCCAGACAGCATCTCCTCGTGGTTTTAAACTGAGCAGTTTAAAATCAGCTCAGTTCGAGCATAACTGGGAATCTCACAGAAAACAAGCTTTGCGAATGTCAAAGAGCTTCTTTAGAAGCTTTTCCATAGACTGGCTCCTTGCACCAACGTCCAGGATATGTTCACAAGTCTTCAGCGGTGACAAATGAAACTAATGTATATTTCTCTGCTGAAATGGGTAAATTTATATTTTTCTGGGAGTTAAAAAATAATAATGACAACACTCTTCAGCAAATTAGTGCCCACGTACAAAATGATAATCTGATCGACCTTGAATGAAAGGGTTAGAATATACAAAGCTATATACAAAGTCCTTTCCAGACCTAAATCTTTATGGTTCTTTATTTTCCATGAAAGCCAAATTTACCTATTATTTCTGTAGTCTCACATAAAAATATAAGTAGGCTGCTCCTTTTTATTCTGATCTAGGTATAAGGTTTGCAGGAATTTTCCTCTGTGAGGCAGTGGACGAGGGAATATGTTGAAGCAGTTCGTGGATAAGAAGCACTGAGTGACTTGCCCCACAGGATATAGTGACTGCGTATCTCCAGTGTTTTCATCTTTATTATTGTTTGCCCAATACTGTTCAGAAATTTCAGTGGGTCATAAATGTTTTAAACATACGTTTGCAGAATCTTGCATTGACTGTGGCATATACATAAGCATACGTGAACACACATATTGTCAGAACATAGGGTTTGTAGGGGAGAGTGAAGAGAATTGGGTAAGGGACACTGGATGGCAGGAAAGCGGAAAAGAAAGGGACTCAGCGCTTGGAACACACGCTTGAATTAGAAACCCTGGAAAAACATCAAGCAAAATAATTCTCAAACATAAAGTACACAAGAGCCAAAGTGATCAGAAGAAAAATATATGTGTGTCCATGGCTGCACGTAATAACATAGAGACTAACATATATTACCGTATGTGTGCATCTATGTAATGATTCCAGGTAGAAGCGTTCAATACAAATATTCTGGAAGACATCATTTCTAAAATGAAGTCGACACCAAGGAGAGGAAGAAAGAAGGCAGAAGAAAAAAGTGAAAGATTAGCGAGGTCGTAGTGTGACATTGCGCAGTTGATCACGGATCCCCTTCACCTAGATTCCCCTCCCTAGGCTGTTGACTTAGCTTTGATTCTGAACTCTCTCTGAGATGCCATTTGCTTCAGAAACAGAGAGGGAGAAAAAAAAAGTGCATTGATTTTCTCATGGTCAGTCTGTTCCCGGGGCCCTTACAGCTAATCAGTTACCACGTCCTCTTCCTCTTATCTTATCGGGGCTTTCTAATTTCCGCCATTAAGAGATGTCTGACTCTGTAGTTGCTGAAATCGCTCAGTCTGGGTACATAAGAAGATTAAACTGAGTCACTGAGTCCCCTTGATCTTCTCCACTTCCCCTTGTTGAAGGCGTGTCTCTGTTTACCATGCAAGATAAGGGGGTGCAGACAAGGCAGAATAGGACCTTAGAAGATGCAAGGGATTGAGATATTTGTGTCCTGTATACAGTAGGTGACAAGAAAATTCCACATGGAGAAACTATACAGGGTTCTTCAGCTATAGTTCATTATACTCATCTAATGAAAAACCAGAGCTCTGATGATGTCTGAGGGTGTATCTGGATCCCAGCCCTTGTAAAGAGCAGTGATTAGCTGAAGCATTCCTGACAACAGCTAAATAAGTATTTTCTAAATAAAAATATACTGTATGTTTTAAATGGAATATCAGAACCAGGTTTAGAAATGAGGATTGCTACTCTGGGATTCCCTAGCTGCCAGGTCTGTTCTAAGCAGAAACTGCTATTTTTTGACTGTCGCCAGCTGGAAGCTCAGCTGTGCCCAGTGAAATGACACTTTGGTTAAACAATACAAGGTCTAACGCAGCAAAATACTTACCACCAGCCTCCACTCCCTGGAAGAGAAATCTCAAAGCAATTACTGTGATACACAAGAGACAGCATAAGCCAAATACTCTCTGAGAAGAGAAGGTGTTATATGTCTGCCTGGAAAAATGAACAAGCCTAAGAAAAGGGTCTGTCCTCTTGCCCTTCTGTTACTGAAATATAATCTCTATCTGGGCAATCAATAGCACCTTCCCATTCATTTGGAAGAACGTCACATACACATGTGATGACTCATTTGATTACCACACAGAAAATGCTGTCAATTCTTTGTAGTCAATAAACCTTCTTCCTTTAGCAAGTTAAACAAACAAACAAAACAATACAAGGTCTAGAGCTACAGGAAGCAATGCAGATCTGAGCAAGTAATGCAAACTTTAGAAAAGTCTATTTTAAAAGCTTTGTGAAAATACGAGTATAATCCAGATTTAGAGTCTGAGTAATAATTGAAGAGGCACAGGGAGGAAAAGAGAATCCCAGACAAAGAAAGAAACATTTATCACACAGTCACCAATCCCAATAATGGTGGGTGACATGGGAACAAAGAAATCAATGTGCCGGCATTGAGCATTCTTTCTCCCACGAGATTAAAAAGAAAAAGGAATTACAAAAAAGTAGGAGGAGTGAGATATAATCAAGGACAACTAGAAAACTTTACAAAACTGTGAAAGAACACTGTCAGGGTTCTTAAAAACCAGAATGACTTGAGAATATATGTCATAAATGTGTTTATGATTATATTAAAATCATGTCAAATTATATAAAATCTTCAGATAGCATAAAAGTTACTGTCCCTCACCTGCCTCCATTCCAGAGAAGCAATCACTTAGTTTCTAATGCGGTTTTTCAGAGATTTTCTATATGCAAGCAAGCATAATGTACATCAATGGTTCTCAAATGTAAGCAGTTTTGCCCCTTATTGAATCCCATATTCAAGTAGTAAAACTGAAATTAAATAATTGTGTGCATAAATGACTTCTAGCATTTCTGGTACAAGATCAACTATAACATACAAAGAACTGATCTCAAAGCAACTGTCAGAAATCTTTAGAGTCACAAAGAGCAGGAGACATAAGTAAAATGTTAACTTGACTTCAAAGACAGAGATTTGGAAAATTTCTGATAAACGTATACTAGAATCAGTGTGTCTCTCCTTTGAAAAATTCTAGAACACATTGTCCAACAAATGGCAGAAAATATGCAATCAAAACTAGAAGGTCACATAGGTCCTAAAGAAAAAAATCACATGAAGAAACTACAGTTTACATTATAATGAAATAAAAATGTAGGTCAGGTGAAATATATACAGAACGATTTTATTCAACAAATTACTTGGCAATTTTCCAGGTTAGAATGGTTAATACGGTGGAGACAGTTATATAGGATAAATTAGGTTAATTTATATTTGAATGACCTATAATAGCTAAGAAGTGTCAATCAAAAACGTCCAAGTAAAAGGGTCTCCTTTTAGTGAACAATGCAAATCCTGTCCTGTAGGACATTTTTATCACTTTTTGACAAAAATGATAAACAACTTTCAGAAAAGGCATATTTATTAAATTTTAAATGAGTTAAATTATGGGATAGATATCTAATTAACAATAAGAATTCTTCTATGTATTTTTAGTACTTTGTGTTCTTTGCACTGTTTTTTTTCATTAAGATGTTTAGTAATCACAAAACCCTATTGCCATAACTGAAGAGGAAACTGAAGCACAGGAAGGTTAAGTAACTGGCCCAAAGTCACACAGCCGGTAAGTTTGGATCTGGGCTATGAGCCCAGGTTGTCTGGCTCTAGAGTCTGTCTCACCAAGCATGATGCTTTACTGCCTCTAGCATATAATGAAGTCATAAATAATAAATAAGGAAGTCAAGATTAAAAATTATTTCAAAAAACCATAATATGAAAAAGCTTATTAAGGACAGATGTAAAGCCTCACACCAGACTCCAAAAAATCTACATGTCGGCACCTATGCTAATCAAAGGATTGATTAGCAATATTCAGTCTATGACACCAGTTTCTGCTAGGTCCCACTTTGCTGATCTGGTGCCTGGCAGGGATGAGTCCATGCTGAAGAGGTTAGTACTTATATTTAGCAACTCCATGCCCACTAGCAGAGTAGGACTTGGGAATAACATTTAATCTTCTACCCAGTTTCAGGTGGTCTCCAGGAACCTGCGTGATGACCAAACCACACCTTGGCCTAACCCTCACAATATAAGGTAGATGGCTAAGAATTTGAGTACAAACCAAGATAATGGATTTGGATTTCTGAAAATATTTAAGTAGTGACCAATTAATCATCTAAGTAATCTGTACCAGAAGGGACTTTTGCATAACTTAAACAAAAGCCTTCAGGAGTATGTTAATCTGGGAAGGAAATTAACTTTGGAATATAAGGTCTGGGAATAGAATATTGATGTACTGTTCCCTGCAAGGGTTACCTGCAGTCGAAAATCATGCAGGTGGCAAACTTGGGTGTCATCCAGGCCTTGCAATGAGAAGAGCTGGGCTGTTAGGGTGGGGGGGACACACAGCAACAGGAGTCTTTAACCAGGATGGATTGCATCAGTCTAACTGATACACAGTGGCTGCTGGAAGGCAGTGTCTCAGAAAGCTGGGAGGCTGCACCCCAGCCCTGTGACCAGGAGGGTTCTCACTGATCAGATGTTGTTCACAAGTGTATCTTCCCTCTAGCCAGCTGAAGTCTGTATATTTAGTTTTGTGACATGGAGGATCATGGTTCTAGGAAGTAACTGGGCAGAAGGGGAACCCCCAGGGACTTTCTGTAAATATGCACCCAGAGAAGAGTTCCAAGGAAAAGTGACGAGCAAGGGTTAGGCAGGCTTTCAGGCCAGGATTCCACCCCACGCAGGAATTAGAGCAGGGAGGAAAAAAGAACACTTCCTAATTACATCCACTGAATACATACTGTGGGTGTCAGGAGGTGAGCTCTATCTGAACAAGCCCATTGGTGTTCATAGGCTCAACCTAGGCACAGAGAGTCCTCAATACAGGACTTGAAGATATTTAGCGAATATCCTGTCAGATAAATGAAACAGTGTAATTCTCTCAAGTATGTGAAAGTACAGTTTGCACACATTCTTTACATGTAAGCTTTCATTTTTAATTTAAGTATATCCTATCAAGTACGTAAGAAAATTCAGACACAAATTTAAATGTAAAAGGATACTCCTATCAGAAGGAAATTCAGATAATCCTTTGATAAGGCAAATAAACGATAGAAACAAAATTGTTTTAGACTTCCACGCTAGTGGTCTTAAAAAAGTTATCTGTATATTTTTTTGAATCATTTATGTCCCCAAGATGAAACATTAACTTATAAAGACTTTTTTCCCCTATAATTTACCAGGATCATCCTGATAATTCAAATTCAGAAAGTTAATGAAGGTCTTTGGCATTTTCATAGAGCACGTTTGGGAACGTGGTCTTCATCTGACGGGGGTCCGTAGGTTTGATCATGTGTCTTGCCTGGTTACTCATGACACAAGCTCAAGTCAGGGCCCACACCATTAAGACTGCTGTTGCCAAGATTTTACTCTTTTTGTCATAAAGGACTGCAAACATATTTCTCTATTATAGTTCAGTGGTGTATGAAAAATAATTGCAGTAATAATAGAAATAAGAGTCATCGAGAAGCATCGTATGGCTTTTAATAATCCCACTGACAGCCTAGATTTGATGTCATGGTCTAATGAGTGGTTGTTGTTTTCCCCCTGAGAAAATGAGTAATGTCTCTTCTGTTAGAAAGTACTTTTCTGAAACTACTATTTACAGAAAATGTAAAAGCATTCATGAATTTTTAATGAATCAAGGGACTTGTAGCAGTAAAAAAGAAAGAGAGAAGGTGAGCTAATTAGAAGGTAAAGAGCACCTTCTTTCTGCAGAACTAAGGACGCCTGGTGAGCTCCTGTGGATGGTCCGTCACGTTCCCTTCTTAAAGGGACTCCTGGGGCTTTCCTGGTGGCACAGTGGTTGAGAGTCCGCCTGCCGATGCAGGGGACGCGGGTTCGTGCCCCGGTCCGGGAAGATCCCACATGCCGCGGAGCGGCTGGGCCCGTGAGCCATGGCCGCTGAGCCTGCGCTTCCGGAGCCTGCGCTCCGCAACGGGAGAGGCCCCAACAGTGAGAGGCCCGCATATCGGGGGATTAAAAAAAAAGGGACTCCTATTTCTCATTAGAACATTCCACGAAATGCAATGTTTTAAGGCCAAGATTCGATAAACCTCCACGAATTTCCAGGGCTTTCTGCTTGACAGTGGAACAAATAAATGGGTATTAGCTTACCATTGACTCTATTGTTCAAATTAAAGGCTGCCCCATTTCCAGACCAGGTAGATGATGAGAAATGATGAGGGTTTAAAACTGGGTGGAACTGAATTATTACACAAAACATTTTATCGGCCAGCTACTTGGTTGTAACTTTGGGGATTTTTAAGGAAAATTACTTCCAAAATATTTTTTAAAATAAGAAAAAAAATTACTTGAAGAACCATCACTCCTATACGAGGCCAGAAACGTTAAGCGTTCTATGTGCCTTTGTAACAAAGAAACTCAGGGAAGTTGAAAACAACAATTAGAATTAACAATAAAAGAGGCTTGTAATTATCCCTTAAAATGCAGCTATCCCGTTCCCTAATACGATTAATACCAGAAACTGAGGTATCCCTGTCCCTCTGGCCTCCTTCAGAAGGTTTAGAAGTTTTAGAATTCTAGGAACATTAAGACCACTTCCATTGTTTTTTATGGATAACCATTTTTAAGATTAAAAATTGGAATAAAACAAACTGAAATATCTTTCTCCTCTCCATAATTTCATTTTATTTCTTTGAGACTCTGTCAGTATTCATACATTTATTCCTTTAACACATTTATATTTGTTTCTCTGATTTCCAAGTCATAAAAATGTTTCTACTTAGAAATGGAACTTATTAAAATCCAAGACTTCTCTCTAGAGTCTGTTCTTTCTTTTCTGTTATTTCCTCAGAGCTTATTTTAAGTTCCATCTTTGCCAGGCTAATTGCAGATTGAATTTTGTTTCTCTAAATATCTCTAAAGATCATTATTCTGTTGGAGATTTGTCTTGAAGGAGGAATGGTGAAGAAAGGGAAGGAAAATGCTGTATTACTTCAGGTGACAAATTATACTTGCAAGACCTCACACGAACGCTTAACAGCCATGATTTTCATGGATGGAAATACTACTCTGATTTTTGCATCAACTCTGACTACAGGCTTTGATTTTCTATGAATTCCAAAGACCATGGAGCACCAAAAGGTAAGTGACCCAAAAGTCAGTGATCATAAAAGCTGAATTGTTGATCATGGAATTATTACTTCAAACCATGATCATCTAGTGACTTGGGATCCTTCTTCTCTTTACCCTGTTGTCACAGCGCACTGCAGTTTGGATTTATTCTCCATTATTCCACTGAAACCACTCTTCTAAGATCATGAATGACCTCCATGTGACCAAAGCCAATGATCATCTCCATTTACCTCCCCTTAATCTCTCAGCAACAACCAGGAACAGCCTCCTCTTTGAAACACTTTCTTTGCTTGGCTTCCATAATACTACATTCCCCGTTTGAATCTCACCTTACAGACTATCCTTGGAGTTTTCTGTACTGCTTCTTCCTCTTCTGTCAGACCCCTAACTGTGGGGATAGGGCTCCCTTTTCTCTGTCTACACACTTCCCAGGGAGCTGATTCATCTAATTCCTTGACTTTAAATAGAGCATAAGTGCCAATGATTCCGAAAGCAGTTCCAGTCCCAACTTCTACTCAGAATTCCAGCTGCCTTCTTGGATGCCGGAAAAAACAGGCATCTGTAATTTCACATACAGCAATCAAATTATTGGTATTTTCCCAATAATACTATCATCTCACAGATTTTTTCCTACCGGAATGCGCCACAACACCAACCATCCTATTGCTGAAGCCAAATACTGATGGACAGGACGTATGCTTGATTTATCTCTTTTCCTCACCGTCCA
This sequence comes from Aethalodelphis obliquidens, assembly GCF_003676395.1. NCBI lineage: Eukaryota > Metazoa > Chordata > Mammalia > Artiodactyla > Delphinidae > Aethalodelphis > Aethalodelphis obliquidens. The sequence goes on from NW_020837988.1 coordinate 3,884,735, forward strand.
TCCAATTCATTCTCTACCTTCAAAAGACAGACAAAAATCTTCTCGTTTTCTCTGCGTCTTCGCTACCACACCCCCAGCCAAAGTCTCCATCGGCTTTTACCTGGAATTCTGAAATGGTCTCCGAAGTGTTTTCCTTCCTTTCTCTCTCGCTCTTCTGCAACTGAACTTCTGCCCAAGAAATCGTAGTGGTACTCAGGACATAAACTAGATGGGATCACTCCTCCCTTTAAAACTCTGCAAGGGCTTCCCTCAACAATTAGAATCAATCAAAGGTGCTTCTTGTCCTTCACAAAGCCCTACAGATCCGTGACTGTGTCTCATTCTGCACTGATTTCTCTTTTGCCCACTACACTGCTGCACACTGGCCTTCCTGCTGTGCCTTAAACACACCGCACTGCTTTTTATTTTAGGAGGGCCAAACCACCTGTTCCTGAAATCTTTGCTTTGGTGACGTCTTCTGCACATTCAGCTAAAATATCATCTCCAAGAGACTTCTTCTGAACACCCAAATTTTAAAGTACCTACCCAGTCACTCTCTGATAAGTCACCAGCGGGTCTCTCATCAGGATTGCTAGTTTTTCTTTCTGGTATTTACCATGGAGAAGAAGAACTTCTCTAGCTACTTTGCTGGTGTATTTCCAGTACCTAGAACAGGGCCTGGCCCTTAGTGGGTAGTCAGTTTTTTATATATATATATATATATATATATATATTTTACAAAATAAGACTCAATTTTAAATGAGAAGATAAGATGAATGGCAACTTCCATAGAAATCTGCTTATACCTGACAGTTATAAGCTTACAGCTAATCACAAGACATGAAAACCCAAACTCAAAGGCTCAGCATTTTACTTAATTCATTTGCAGGATGATCTACTTCAAGCAGGTCTTATTTACAGCTGAGAAAATCTCCTTGAAAAGTGCACCAAGTGTTTACAATAGAGAAAAAGGGTCAAGCTTATATCATTTAGGAGAAAGAAAGAGAGCAAAAGAGAGAGAGAGAGAGGCAGAGAAACAAAGAATGGAAGGAAAAAAGGAAGGAAGGAAGAAAAAGAAAGGAAGAAAAAAGAAAGTATAAAGAAAGGCATATACTTATGAGTGAAGGAACGATTTTGTGTATTTTAGTTTTGTTTTCTCAACTATGCTATCTAAAACGTCCACTCTTCTCTTTTTAGCTTATCTCTGCCCTAGGAGTGTCTTCTCCATTCCTTTGTGGGAGAAGGGGAAGGCTCATTCTCAAGCACCCCAGATATTTCAGAGGCTGTCATATGAAGCCAGGGCCAAACTTATGAAGGCAAACCAAGCCTTTTTGACCTGGTGGGGGCACCCAGAACCTGTCTACCTGTAGATTTCCTCACACTTCTCTGTCCCAGCGTCATCAAATAATTTCTTTCCTGAAGGCTTTCCAGGTTTCTGAGCTCCACAGTAAAATGCTAAAACCTCTATACTAATACCTCTGGGAGTAAGAATGATTTAAGCCATTATCACAAACACCTAAATGGAAGTACTTGGAAAATGAGAGCAAGATTAAAACCTGATGGGGTGAGGAATGAAATGCCCGGGAAGGGGAAGGAAAGGCACCAAAAGCGGAGGGAGGGTGCCCAGACAAATCCCAGCTCCCCGCCAAAGGTCTCAGAGGTACTAAGTGAAGTGAGAGATGCTTCTGCTTAGACCAAGCGTGTCTGAAAGCAATACCTTCCATGGGAATACAAAAAAGAGTTGCCGTTGATGCTGCAGTTGATGTATTCATATATATTCATATATACATTCACTGAAACATAATCAGAACCTTCTCATCCCAATTTGGAAATTGGTTCAGTTTTCTGCAGTTGTTAGTGGCAGCTCATTCTTTATTGGAACTTGTTTGTGCTTGTAAACTCCCTGGTGACAGAGCAGAGTCTTCTGAAATCACGTGGCAGGGTCAATTTCTAGAACTCTTCCCATATTTTCTGATGCAATCACATGTAACAGTGTTGTCTCCTAGTAAACATGGAAATGGATCAAGGAAAACATTCTGTCTGCTTCTGAAAATAATAGACTGAATTGGGACTGAGCTTTGAATTCAGGAACCTTCCTGAAGTCTTTGTTTTATACCAAGCCTCTTATATTCTGTTTGCCTACAGATGAAAAACTTAGCAAGAAGAACAGGAGCCAGTTATGCAAAACCCATTATGTATTCAGTTGTACATATTTCAGAATGGGCAGGTGCCGAAACAGGCTGAAAAGCTATCTGATCTTTGGTTATTCCAACTGCCCTATGTAAGGAAGCCTGAATTTGATCTCCTGCAATGCAAATGTCCTTCCTTTTCATGCTGATCTTTCTGGCTGGGTGGCAGAAAGGAAAGACCCTCTTCTTGTTACTGAATCACTCACCAGTATCTGCCCTTGAAGAAGCCCCTAACATCTCTGGACATCTACTTATTCATGTATAAAATAAGAGAATTTGTTGGGTAATGGCTCGATTCTTATGAATATGAAACTCCAAAGAAATAAGGACTTCTGAAACGTATTTTTTAAATTTTGCACTTAAGTGCAAAGCTATTTTGTTTTAACAAAATACTGGGATTGTTCCCATGTGAGAGCACATGCTAAATTTCTTTCTTTTTAAATTATGGCAAAAACACTTAACATGAGACCTACCCTCTTAAAAGATTTCTGAGGGCATAATGTGATCTCGTTAGCTATAGGCGCAACGCTGCACAGCAAATCTCTGGAACTTCTTCATCTTGACTAACTGCAATTTTATACATAGTGATTAGCAACCCCTCACTTTCCGCTCCCACCAGGTCCTGGCAACCACCTTCTTATTCTTTGCCTCTTGTTCTAGACACTTCATGTAAGTGTAATGATGCAGTATTTTCCCTTCTGTCACTGGCTTATTTCACTTAGCATAAAATCCTCAACTTTCACCTACGTTGTCACTTACTGCAGGTTTTCCTTCCTTTTTTAAGCTTAAATAATATCCCATTGCATGTATACGCAGCGTTTCTTTATCCATTCTTCCCTAGGAGGATAATTAGACTGTTTCGAGATCATCTCAGCTATTGTGAATAGTGCTGCAATGAACATGGCAGTGTTGAAATCTCTTCTAGATGCTAATTTCAGTCCTTTTGAATAAATAGATTTAAGAGAAGTATGAGTATTTGCTTAGCGCATTATTCACCAACAATAATTAAATCACAGGTAGCAAGAATCTAAGCTTAGCCTTTCAGGAAAAAAAAAAAAAGGTAGTGCAGTGGCTCAGGCAATGTAAAGAAAGAATGATTTAGAGGTATGAAGCGCCTACTGTGTGTCAGAAGTTGAGCTAAGTGATTCATATCTACTGAACCATTTAATCTTTACAGCAACAAAGGGCTGGGGAAGAGAAACTAAGTTTCAGAAGTTGAGGAACTTGTTCTAGTACTCACAAATCTTAGGCAACAGAGGCATTCTTCATACCCTGGGCAAGCACACGCTAAACGCTATATTTCTCCTACATCTATTTTCAATACCATATATTCATTGTCATCTTGTTGCGTTGTTACTGATGGTGAACACATTGCCAGAATGTGCAAACAGGAGTGGAAATCAGTATTTCCACTCCTGTTTAAAGTTTTAGAAAAATCGCTGTTAACAAGTAATCTACAGAAAAGTAAAGGTAGACTCCTGCAGAAGAAAACAATTCACTTTAGCTTTTAAAACATTTTCGGAGTAGTCATATTTCCTTATGAAATGATATTTAATAATAAAATATCAGATTAAAAGATTTTGGTGGGGTTGAATTACATTTCTGAAATACCCGATAGACTGAAACATGCTCCTTGGATGTATGTATTGCTTGTTCAGTAGCAGTTTGGAAAAGTTTTGGGTGGAGATAGGAAGTAGGCTTTTGAATGTCAGAGGGAAGGATTGCCACCTGTGAACTTGATTTTCTCAGCCAAACATTTTACTCAGTCTAGACCTGCGCTTAAGGTAGACCTTTTGAACTAAAGCCCTCTTAGAAGAGTGCAGCGAGGCTTAAGTCAGTAGATGATGATTAAATGCCTTGGCGTTTTTTAAGTATTTTACTAAACACGGGAGATTAAGAAAATCAGGCATCATGTATCTCCTGGTCCCTGGCCTCCATATGGTCTAATAATAGAATGAAGAATTTGAAACATTTTAATCCTTTCAGCTGGAGGAAGATGAACTCACGTCATTGGACTACATCCTTCTAAAGTCAGACGATATGGCTGTCTGCTTTCACTAACTGAAATAAAGACATTTTAAGGCAGCTGTAAGAGGAACTAGATATTTTACGAGACTTTCTCTTGGAATACCAAGGGGATGGAGGGGAAAGCTTCCTTTTGTCAAGTGTCTCATATCGTTGGTCCTCTTTCAAAGCTGTGACGGGAAAAGAAGCAAACAGGCTGTGGGTTTCATTTTGTACAGGTGGTAGTAATGTATTACTCAGGACTTCATGATTAGTCAAAGTGCTATTGATCAGTTTCTTAATTTCTACAATTTCCCCATTTTCCTATTTGATGAAATGTTCTCAGTAGAACTCAATAGCAACAAGCCTGATGTGAAAAGATGGGAAAAAAGGTAATGACTTGTTCTTTAAGAAAGTTTCTTTCTATGGCAACATCATTACAATTTGGAAAATTAAAAGGCTGTAGCAGAAATTTAAACAGATGGGATTGTCCTTGCCAGGACTAATTCTTCCATAAAGGGCTCACTGTGGTCCTCTGTTGTTACAGGTGTCTAATTCCTATCTCCACGCTTGCCTAAAGCTGAGTGGGTGTGATGGGGGGAAAGGATGGCCCCTCATTTATAAGAATTCAACCTGCCAGGGCAGCGGATTGTCAAATCGCACATTGTAAGTTTCCTTCTCATTTTTCAGTTACTACAAACATAAGTTGCTATGCCCACTTCAGCCTGGGTCGCCCTCCTTCCCACTTCCTGCATTAGAAACTGTCTTTGTTCCACAGGACAAAAACTAAGACTTGCGTTCTATGCTCCCTATTTGCATAATACACTGCTAAAAATCTAGGCGAAGAAAAGACTGATAATTGCCAAATATCATTTCCTTTGTTTTGACAAGTCAAGGCTGAAATGTAGAACCTCATTCCCGTCAGCAGAGTCAAAAACAACCTGTAGTTGAAGGAAACTGGATCTGGGGTGGGCGGGGTGGATGAAATATCACAAGGGGTGGTAAAACTCAAGTGGTAATTATGTCCGTTACACGTTCCAATTAATTCATTGCCCTCATTAAAGATATTTATCCTTACGATTTTAGTTAAAATGACAGCTACCAACCAAAATTCCTTACACTTACCCTTCTATACTTCTCCTGAAGAGACTGACGCCAAACCTTTCTGGTCTGGACTATTTCTTCTAACCATCAAATATAGCCCTAGAGAGGCTGCCTTTGGAAGCAACAAAAATAGCACTGCTGTCTACCACAAAATAGAATGTTTCTACTACTCGCCTGGTCCTTTTCTGACCAATCTGACTTGTTGGGGAAGTATTCAAACTGGGATCTGAAAGGTGGAAAGTGGGATGGGAGACGCTTTTTTCTTAATTCCAGAAAATAGATTTCCCCACTCCTGTGAAATACAGTTAAAGAAACAGTGCAGTTGTCTTATGTAAATCTATTTTGATTTTCCAACTGTCATGTGTTCGTTACAATACCTTGCCTTAGAAATTCCCCAAAGATCTGTTAGAGGACAGGATGGTACAGATTAAAATGGATAAATAAATAAAAGAAAGAAAAGGGGGGGAATGTTTCCTCATTTGTGATATATTACAAAATCACTTCTCAACTCCGTGCCAGGACAATGCTTGGGGCAAAGGGAAGGTTTGTTAGGACAGGACTCTTCCTCTGACTGAGGGATTCTTTTGTGTGGTGGAGAAACCTCCTCTAGTTTTAACGACTTTAACAAGAGGTGGGGAAAAGGTGCTCATCATTTCTAACAAAGGTCTCATTGACAAAAGTTTATGATTTTTGTTCGAAAGCACTTCCTACCAAAGAAGAAGACTTTGAAGTTTATTCTTTGTTCAGTCATGCTTGTTATGGTCTCTTTAAGAAGCAAAAGAAGACAAAAAAAGAAAAAAAAAACCCTCAAAAACAAAACCCCTGCTGCCTTTAAGGCTAATTCTCTGTAAGTGAAAATTTTAAAACTACTTTTGCTTAAAGGACCACAAGTCAAATGTTGAATGTCCCCTCAAGTTTGTTTTTATCACACCTTTGATTGTTAAAACATAAAGTAGCTGATATATTTCTCCTCTGTATGTAGTTTATTCCATTTCATGTGAGTGTGTGTTTGTGTGTGTGGCGTGTGAGTGTGTATTAATTGGCGCTATTCAGCGTGGAAGTGCAAGCACAGTTCTGGAACTGCAGTCATTTCATTCTCTAGATCTGTGTCTTTTTGTGATCTTTTTGTGACAGTTTCAAGGGAATGCTTAAAATGATCCCTGCTGTGATTTCCACCTGTTTTGTTTTGTTTTGTTTTTCATCATTTTGAACATTGCAACAGTTTTCCAACTCAAATCTAAGTCAAGCTTAACAAAGCCAGCCATGTCACTGTAAATTACTGACTTCTGGGAAAGTTCTTTCTGCTCGTTCTTTCTTTCTGGGGCAGGGTACATATTGCTGACAAGTATTTGCCACGTGTCTAGATCTGGTTACTTTTGTGGATGTTTTGTTTTCTTTGTGTTAAGTCGTGGTGGTGTAACAATTGTTTGCGTTGTTCCGTCCACCTGGCCCCCAGCTGTCCATCTGTCCTATAAAACCATGTTGAAAGCTCACAGTGTAGAATACAAATACCAGTCAAGAAATCTAACGTGTTGGGAAAAGTGTCCCATAGAAGAAATGCAAATGCACGTGTCCTCTTGTGGCTGAAGGTGGAAGGTCGGGCCTGTAGTAGACCCTTCATGAGCAGTTTTATTCCAGACCCACAGACCTTGTAAAATCACTGCAGAAGACTTCCTGTAGCTTGACACTCTGCTGCTTCAGCCAAGTGCACTCAGTGTGTTTTACTTCTTATTAACTTTCCTTTAATATTGAACTTTATATTGTAAACTACTTCCTTTTATTGTTATCCACTGAGGAGCGGTTTCTTGGCATAGAATGAGGGTGAACATTGCCAAGAAACCTTTTTTGGCAAACAGTATCAATTAAAACTGATATACCAACCTAGTGAAGAGAGATTAGCGTATTTCCCAGCACTGTTTTCTTGATGATTTCAGAACAAGGCAAGAGGGTTCTCTGTGCTGTCTCCTCCGAGGAGATGTCACGTCCAACATGATTCTTTTGAATGTAGTATTAGCAATAATTATCTGAGTAGCCATATTTAAATTAATTTCTTGACAAATAGTTTGTTTTCTTCACCTCATGTTTTTGCTTGTTTCTTTTCCTTGTAGCTATTTTTTTTATTTGAAGTACAGATTACAAGGAAAGGCTGTGATATTTTTTAAATGGGTTGCAGCAAGAATACAAGATAACAGATAGAAGTGGGACATAGTTAAGGACACAACATTAACAATAGGTTTGTTGCTGAAAATGACCTCAGAATTCAAATACTAAAGTAAAGCTCCTAGAAAAGTGCTGGGAGCAATGGATAAATGGTTACAGAGAACTTTCTAGAGAAGTTTGAATATCAGGTTGCTTAAATGCATCGCATATAATAATATCCCCTTCAGTCAAGACTACTTCATCTCTGTGGTCTTTTCCAGACAGATCCTAACACTGTGGAAGCCAGCGTAACATTGGCCTGGGCTCTGAAGCCAGAATATCTGAGTTTAAAGCCCGGGTTTATGATTTTCTAGCCGTGTGACACTCAGCCAGCTACATAAGTTCTCTGTGTCTCCATTTCCTCACCTGGAATCAGGGAGGGTAACAGCAGCTACCTTATAGGAGTGTTGTTAGGATTAAACGAGAAAACTTATGCAAAGCAGACAATGGGAACTATTATTACATCATAGTAGAGCAATCAGTGACTGCTTTCAGTTCTATATTTCCGGTGATTTCTGTTCATTAAGAAATCTCCCTTACATCAATGGCAATAAATGCTCTGGACACTTAAATTCACTCCTTCTTCTGCCATTATGTTAACTAGGGCTCTCTGAGGGATCCTCCCACTGCAAAATAACTTTAGATCAGGCTTTAGATGAGATTCATTCTTGGAGACACAAAAAGGGTGACTGGGACACTGAGCTGGAACCAACTACAGAAAGGAGGAAGGTGAGTCTAGGACTCAGGTGATGGGCTGAGACTCTGCAGTTCAGCAAAGACTCCTGGATACCAGTAAAAGCAAGTCTTCTATGGAGAAAACCTATCCAATTCAGGCCTTCAGATACCACACAGGTTAAGATCTACCAATGAGTTCACAAACAGTATCACCAAGCTCATAAAAAGGCAAATCTCTGTGAATGAAATCACAGACATAAACAATAGCAGAAGGACTGGCTAAGTATATAGGTGCCAATAAAATGGACTATAGCCCCATTCAGAGGTGGCCCTAAAGGACATCCTTTAAAGGTGACCCTAAAGCAATAAAGGAAAAGATCTCTTAGGGGCAGCATTTTGGCCAGTGCTGCTGGTTATCCACTTTTTGTGAACAGAAAAATGACCTAAAATAAGAATACACAGGGGGCTTCCCCGGTGGCACAGTGGTTGAGAGTCCGCCTGCCGATGCAGGGGACGCAGGTTCGTGCCCCGGTCCGGGAAGATCCCACATGCCGCGGAGCAGCTGGGCCCATGAGCCATGGCCACTGAGCCTGCGCGTCCGGAGCCTGTGCTCTGCAACGGGAGAGGCCACAGCAGTGAGAGGCCTGCGAACCGCAAAAAAAAAAAAAAAAGAATACACATAGTCTCATGGGCAATGGTAAATGTCTTGGCTGATTGGATAGGGACCTGGAAATATTGGAAGACTGCAGACAGGAGTGCTAAGGAAGAGGTGTGCATGACTCAATGGGAATGAACACAAAGAGTGAGCATCTTTGTATCTCATATTCATGTTGAGCAAAGAGCAATGTCCACTGCAGAGACACAATCAGGGTGACAGAATGACACAGCCTGTAGATGTCAGCCAGCCTCTGACACCCTTGGACATCCCAGTGCTTGAACAATGGGCTCAAGTACAGCGTAACTAGATGGCTGAGGTGGAGGCTATGCACAGGCTCAACAGCAAGGGCTGCCTCTCACCAAGGCTACTGCCAGCCACAGAGCCCAAGCCTATGGCCCACCCTCCCCACCTGAGCTGAATTCCTCCTGCGTAGCAGCCAGCCATCTGGCGGCATCTTGCAAAGAATGTGGATTGACTTATATTCTGGATATGCATTTGCATTTTTCATTTACTGTGGCTCAGTCGCCATCACTCTTCCAGGTCTCATAGAGTATCTGTTCTAGTATCATGGGACTCCCACATAACATCATACCTGACAAAGGGAATGTTTTATAGCAAATAAGGTGTGGCAATGGGCACATGACCATGGGATCTGCTATTCCTACCATATACCACACCATCCAGAAGCCACTGGGTGAAAAGAGCATGGCCTCTTGAAGGTTCACCCCAGGCACCAGATTGGAGAAGACACCCTGTGAAGACACCATCCTTCAGGATGAAGTATATGTCTTAAACCAACATCTCAGATATGGTGCTGTGTTCCCAACAGGTAGACCTCATGGGTTTGGGAATCAAAGGCAGAAGTAGGAGTGTTTCCACTCCTACCCACACCTGGTGACCCATGTGGAGAATGTGTGCTTCCTGCCCCTGCAACTTTAGGCTCTATGATCTAGACATCCTGGTTTTCAGAGTAGATATTCTCAGCAGGAAGCACAGTAAAAATTCCACTAAAATTAAGCTAAAGCCGTCACATATAATTTGGGATCTTCATGGCAGTAAACCGCAGGCACAGAAAGTCATCCCCATGGAGGTGGAGCCACTGCTGTAAAATACAGTCAGGGAGGAATATATTTGCCACTGGGCCATCTCTTGGTATTCTCATGTCCAGTTTTAAATATAAATGTTAAAGTACCTACAAACAAACAAACAAATTCAAGAGCTCAGAAGCCTCGAGGATGAGAATCTGGGTCACTCCACTATGCAAGCCACCCAGACCAGCAGAAATGCTAGAAAAGAGGGAAGAAGCCTAGAAAAGGTAATGGAGGAAAGGGATGATGGGTATCAGTTACTGCCTTGGGACAAACAGCAGCAGGAACCAGCTAATCTCACTAACACTTCTTTTTCCAGTGTTGCTAAGGCTGTAATGGGGTATGGAGATTTGGGGGATGAGATGAATTTAAGTCTGATTCATTCCTTTACGTGTGCCAAGTACTCCATAATCAAGGTAGTGCACATATTACACGACCTAACTTTTCCAGATATTTCCAGTTTTCAAAGATCACACATCCTTTTAGGGATTAAAAAAAAAAAAAAAAAAAGTCTGGATTTTCTTTTCGCTCAAACCCAGGAATTTGTCTTTTACCAAGCTGCCCTCCCCAAAAGTTCTTGATAATCTCTCTAAGAAATGCTTATGCACTTCACAAATCAGTCAGCCAGCTCCCTGGAGTCAGGCAGCTAGTTTGCGCTTTTTCAGTTGCCTCTTGGTATTTCAAGCATGGCTCCAATGGTGCTAATGCCACTCCTTCTGTAAAACTATATCTCTTATGACTCCTCATGCCGCAGGTCACAGAAAACTCAGCTCAAACTGTCTTAGACCGTAAACGGGATTTGTCAGCTTCTGTAACAAGAAGTCTATCTACAGGGAGGGTTTCAGGACTGATGAATCAGAATCAAGTACATATTTCTTGTTCTGTCTTCCTCTGCCTTCTGGGTGTTAGCTTCGTCCTATGTCTGACTCTCCTCCATGCCTGCTCCCCTTGACTCCCAAGGCCATGGAAGTCTGCCAGTAACAATAACATGTTTCCTCATTCTTTTTAAACAGGAAAGAGAGTGTGTGACCCAGCATTCCGAAGAACAGTGCCAAGATTCACCTTGACTGCCTGGCTTAAATTACATATCTGCTGTAGAATGAACGTTTGTGTCCCCACAAAATTCATATTTTGAAACCTAATCTCCACTATAATGGTACTTGGAGGTGGTGCCTTTGGTAGGTGATTAGTTCATGAGGGGGGGAGCCCTCATGAGTGGGATTAGTGCCCTTATAGAAGAGACTGTGGAGAGCGCCCCCTCCCCCTTCTGCCATATGAAGACACAGCAAGAAGACCATCAGTGAACCAGAAAGTGGGCTCTCACCAGACATCAAATGTGCTGCTGTCTTGATCTTAGACTTTCTGGCCTCTGGAACTCTGAGAAATAAATTTCTGTTGTTTTTAGCCCACCCAGTCTATGGTATTCTGTTATAAAAACCCAGACCAATTAAGATAATACCCAACTTTGAACCAATGGATATGGTGAAGAAATAATATATCCTGGTAGGCGCAACCAACCAGGACCCACCTCTTGAGCTAGAATAGGTTCAACTTCACCTAAAGTGCACTGACTGTACTGAGGAGAAGTGAACAAAGATAAATCTGGGAATTGTTAGGAAGTGAAAATGGATGTTACATCAGAACCAAGAATGTTCACTAGAAGCACCTTTTTTCCAAACATGGACAAGGTCCTCCCCTTAACTCCCCATGGAGCTGAAGACTTAATAAGTATCAGAACACAGAAAATTTACAAAGTAAAACCAAAAGAAATCTTAAATATGAATCCTAATAAGACTGCTGCTGGACTCCATAGGCAGCCTGTACCGCACGGAATGTCCTTTGTGCCAGTTCTTAAACGCTACTGTCCACACATGTCCTTGGACGTCTTGTAAAAATGCTGACCTGGATTGAGGCCCGAGATTCTGCAGTTCTAATGAGTTCCCAGGTGATGTTAAGATGCTGGTCTGAGGATGGCACTTTGACAGCTACTCTCCAGACCTGGTCCATCACCAAGGTGCTCACCTCTGATAGGAGGCACCCCCGAGTTTGCCTCTTCTCCTAATTTCTTTGAATTCCACGGCAAGATACACAACTTCCTAAAATGACATGCCTGGCAGAATTTTAAGTTCACCTCCAGGAAAGACAAACTTTATATTATTATGAGAAAAGTTTAACTTCAAGTTGTTTCCAATCTTTCCCTCTGAGTATAACGATTGCTTTAGCAGGGCATATTCAAAAATGTCCTTAAAGCAGCTTTTCTAAAAACCAAGGTGTATATTTCCTTGATGATGAATTTAAACTTCTATAACTAAAAGAAAACCAAAAATGCCAAAAAAAAAAAAAAAAGGAATTAACTATGTGAGGTGATAGATATATTAATTATCTTGACCTTGGTGATCTTTCCACAATGTGTATGTATATCAGATTATCACACTGTACACTTTAAATCTATACAATGATATCTGTCAATTATTTCTCAGTAAAAATTTAAATTAAAAAAAGTATAAAAGAATGCTACCAACTTTAAAAACTGTACAAACGAAAGCTTTAAAACATAATTTTTCCAAATTTACAGCTTTCAAAAATTTTTAAATTATAGGATCTAATCTCGATAAGAATATATACATGTGTGTGTGTGCCTTTATGTGTATCTATATATGTAACATGGACACACACACACCTGCTTACTAGAACACATTATGCCTATGGTTCATGGCATGTTTACTTCTCCTGCTCTTTTTCTTTTTCTCCTTTGAGGCTTTGGGTGGCCTGGGAGTCTAAACGGTATTTATAGTAACATTTCTATTTGGTATGCATCTCAATTCTAAACAACTCACTTTCCAACATTTCAAGCACAATTCACCTGCCTAGAGAAGACCGGCGCACAGGAAGAGAACCACACTCAAGGCAGCATGGCAGCGTGCGTTACTCGGAGGCTCACAGAATGATCACTGAGGCATGGTAAGTGGAACATGTAACCAGATGTCCCCAGACGAAGTGAGTTTGTGACAAATATTAGAATTCAGCAATATTAGTTCTTGGTCACTCTACTCACATTGCTTATTTAAAGCAAAGCTTTTTGATATTTGATTCCCTTGCACTCAAGATCATAGTTAGTTGGCACCGGAGAAAAATACTTCTTAAGGAAGCACACATGGGGAGGGAATGGGCTTCAGAGGGAGAGCTTACCACTGAATCTGGAGCCTGCAGAAATGCCTCTTCAGGCGTGGACGGCACTTTATTCATGAGTCTCTCATAGTGGTTCTAGCTTTGTCTGCAATTAAAGGGCCAGAAGCTAGTTTAACACATAACTCAAGGCAACTGTAAAATATATTTCCCGTCTGTTTAAATAAATGAAATGATTTGTTCCATAATCACATTGGTCTCTGTGAGCTCTTGCAGTTTTATTAAGGTGCAACTCGTGAGTCACACTATTACTTATTAAGCGTGAGTCTCATAGTACTTTTTAAAAATATGAAACCTAACTTCGTGTAACTTTAAAGAATGAAAAGGTCTGAAGACGTATCGCTATGGGAATGGTAAGGTCCTAGCAGATCTCTCTCAATCTGAGCATGACCTTTGCAGCATCCATCATGTGTCAGATGAAGAGTCAAGAAGCCGACAGACAGGACAGCACGGCGCACGCACTATGAAGTTGGACTGTCTGGGTGTAAATCCTGACCTTGTCACCTGTTAGCTGGTTACAAGGTCTTGGGAAATATGCCTCAAATATCTTACCTGTTTCCTCCACTAGAAAACAAGGAAAATTATAGCACCTTCGTAGGGATGTTGGTTAGAATAAATGAGGTAATAACTGTAAACCCCTTAACTCTCCCTATGGAGAGAAAGCACTCAATAAATATCAGAGATTGTTATCACCACAGTTGGGTGGTTCTCAGCTGGGGCAGATTTCAGTCCCCAGGGAACATTTGGCAATGTTAAGAGACATATTTGATCGTTAGGCCTGGAGGTGTGGCCACTACTGGCATCTAGTGCATGGGGGCCAGGGATGCTTCTAAACACCCCGCAATGCACAGGACAACCGCATCACAACCACCACCACAGAATTATCCAGCACAAATGTCAATAGTGCCCAGGTTGAGAAACCATGCAGTAGCATAAAACACCTCGTACATCAAGCATATATCCCAGAAAGAAGTTACAATAAAGGGGTAAAAACCGGGACCACCTCTACTCTTAACCTCCTTCACCCTATTCTCTATATAGTAAGAAGCAGATCTTGCCTCTTTTAAGTATAATATAGAGAACAGTGTGTATATCATAAGTGAACAACTCAGAATTTTCACAAACTAGACTCACCCATGTAACTAACACCTGGATCAAAAGTTTGTATATTAAGAAGACTGCAATTATGACCTTCCCTAAATATACTCAGTTTTCTTGACCCGAAACATCATAGAACATTTTTTGTATTGTTTATAGTTTATAAACATGGAATTATATAGTAAGCATTTTTCTGACTGGATTTTTTGCTCAAATATCATAGTTTTGAGATTTACCCATATTATGGCCAAGTAGTTATAATTTGCTCAGTCTCACTGCTGTGTAATATTCCATTGCATGAATGCAGCAGACATTATAAGTATATCCATTCTACTCTTCAAAAGCATCCTGGCAGCTTTCACCTTGGGGCTATTTGAATAGCGCTGCTGTGTATATTCTAGTACACATATTTCTGTGTATAACTACATGAATTTCTGTTGGATATATGCAGGATGATCTTTTGAAACTAATAGAAAACCCAGTCATGACTTTCCATTACAGTTCGAGTCAAATCCAGGGTCCTATAAGTGGTCACACTTCCTAATTGGCCTAATTTAGCGCCAACTTGCGCCTGAGCATTTGACATTTGTCTTCACTCTCAGAAGGGTCCCGCTTTGGACAGTAAAGATGTCTATTGTCCTAATAGCATCTTACCTGATCGTCTCCACTTATTTTCCTGACTCTTTACCTAAATATCTCCCACTGCTCTCTCTGCCTCAGCCACACTGCTCTCCGCTGGTGTCCCAAACACGTCACCCATTCATATTTATGACTCAATGCCTGTCATATATATTTGTTCCTCCACTCTGGGAATAGTTAGACTCTTTTCGTCTTTCAGTTCTGAGTTTAAATGTCACCTCCCTGGAGAAGCACTGCCTGACCAGGCTACGTATGTTCTTCATGTCCACCTTGCCCTCAAGTTTGCTATTCCTTCATAGCATTTATCACACGATGCAATTGTTTATTTGTGTGCATGAGCGTTTATATACTCTTTGAAGGGAAACATGTGGGATGAGGGACAGTAGACAGATTACTAAGGCTGTGAAGGCTGGAACCAGACAGCTACGTGGAAACCACAGCTCTGTCACTCACTATCTGCCAGTCACTGGGCCGGTAACCTCTCTGTACCTCAGTTTCTGTACCTGTAACACGGCGAGAACTCATTTAGTGCCCGCCTCATCATGTTGTGGGAAACATAATGAAAATCTAATAAAAGTTAATAAAAGAAACAGGCTTAGAACAGTGCCTAATGAATTCCAACCTCTGTTTATTTTTTTTACTATTTATTTATTTACTTATTTTTTTGGCTGCATTGGGTCTGGTTGCGGCACGTGGGCTCTTCACTGCGGTGAGCAGTCTTCTCTCTAGTTGTGGTGCGCAGGCTCCAGAGCGCAAGGGCTCTGCAGTTTGTGGCACGGGGGCTCCCTAGTTGAGGTGCGTGAGCTCAGTAGTTGCGGCGTGCAGGCGTAGTTGCCCCGCCGCATGTGGGATCTTTAGTTCCTCGACCAGGGATGGAACCCGCGTCCCTTGCATTGGAAGGTGGATTCTTTACCACTGGACCACCAGGGAAGTCCCCTGTGTTTTTTATTATTATCATTATTATTATCATCATCCTATTATTATTATCGTCATCTAATTCACCAAGGTCACCGTGTTACGAAGAGGCAAAGCAGGTACCCAAGCTTGGCATTCACTGATCCCCAACATCTTTCTACCCTCTACTACTTAAGGGTCCCCACTCTGGAAGGGACATACCTGTGTTTTTACTGTAGTGTGGTTCTAGGAAAACACAAGACTATCTTGAGTCACCTAAAAATGTTCATTGACTGACGTTGGACATGGGAATAAAAACAATGCAGACAGAAGGTTAAGCATCCAATTCACAAACAAAACCTGTTGTTTCTACCTGAAAAAAAAAATTATTACTTCTCACCTACTCCTCCAGTGATCTCTAGACTCAGACATGAGCATCTGTCTCCCAAACCGATGCCAAAGACTCTTCTCCCTGCTTCTCCCCACCCCAGTCCATTTTCTGCATAGATTTAAACTTCTAAAATGTCATGATAAGGTCTATCACTCCAGGGCTCCAACCCTCAGATGGCTTCTTTCCACCCCCCCCAAACAATACGGTCCAAAGTCTTCGCCACGGCTCACCAGGTCTGCATGCTCCTCGGTTTCTCATCTTCTCCTGCTCTCCCAGCCCTGACTCTACTCCAGCTCTTTGATGGTCCATGAACAAGCCAGCAGTGCTCCCCAGAAGGCTCTGCTTATGTAGTTCCTTATCTTCTCTAGATATGCACCTGGCTTGATGTCCATCACGTCAGGTTTCTGCTCAACCATCACCTCACAAAGGTCTTCCCCAGCCACGCTTCCTAAAATAGCACCCCTTACCCTATGGTCCCTTCCCCCTGCTTCTTCTTCTTTCTAGCCTCTACCACCTGAAAATTTATCTATGTATTTGGTTTTCATTGGTCCATTTCTACCACTAGAATATAAACTCCATGAAAATAGGCACTTTATTTTCTTCTCTACTGAACAGAACACCAGCCGGCATGAATTGGGTACAACTTAACAGGAATAGAGTCATTAATTATACTAGTATCAATAATACCCATCACATTGAACTTATTTCAGCACATTTTGTTGGTGGGCCGCTATGCTAGGTGCTTTTCCTGCATGATCTAATTTAATGCCGCTATTGAATTAGTGCTACAACTATCCCTATTTTACAAACAAAGAAACAGAATGAGAAAAGTTCAGTCGATCTGCTCCAGTAACACAGCTAGTAATGAACAGCCTGGGAATTCATTCACCTCATTGCGGGACTCAAGAACCCTTCCTTATGACACTCTAGGAAGCAGCAATGATAATCTCCAGTCAATTCCGTATTTTCCTGAGGACCAATTACAAAGGTCAGCGATGAAACAGGAGTAGTTATAAAAGCATATCTGACCCCCGTTTTCTCCTTTACTTCAGAGTAAAATTGCTAGTCGCCAAAAGGTGGGCAGAGACTTGAAGTTTCATGCCATACTAATTATCAGAATGAAGGGGACTTGAATGTAGCAGAGGGGGCACAATTCAGAATTCACAGCATAAGAGACTCTCACTTCCAGAAAGAGCCTTGAATTTATCTCCATTTTAATGTCTTTCCACATTTTAAAATATTAGTTGAAAAGGGGGATTTCAGAGGGCAAGGTAGCCAAAGTAAACATTCAACACACTGTTCTACTAGAATTTTATTATACTCAAGTTCGCAGGCGCCTGTGCTGCTGCCTGCCCTGTGACTGGTGAATCAGTGGTTGTGTCTGAAAAAAGAAGACAAATAGAATGGAAAAAATATCCATTTCTCTGTCTGTGTGTGTATTTTAAAAGGCAGTACAGTTGCATCATGCACTTATGACAACAAAGTGGTTAGAAAAAAAAAAAGCTTGGTTTAAGTATTGAATTAACTTCATTTTTTATACCACCATGACACAGTTTTTTTTTTCTTTTTTGTACAGCAGACATTTATATTTTCATATTGTCATGGAGACTGAATGTGATTCAAATGATTCTGCGCACTATTATGGAATAATTTGTCTTCTGTGAAGTCATTTTTTTTAGTGATACATTCTGTGGACGGAACAGATTAAAGAAGCAAGCTAGAGAGGGTATATTTATGCAACGTGACAAGTATATACACAAAGAAGGATGATGTAATAATGTATGTAATTTAGAGGTTCTGGCAAGTATATGGGTGGTAAGCCATGACTACAGTTGGCTCTCCAAAGTGGGGCTGCTTTGCTCCTGGGGAAATATCTTATTTATGTTTTTCTTAAGAAACACTGGTGTTAAGATAGGATTCGTTCAAGGCTACTAACTCCTAATCTTCTGGCTTTGCAAGAAATAAAGACATGCAAGCGGGTGCTTAATTCCTCCACCTGTCAATGTGGATTCGTTTATAAAATGCAAATTTTCTTCTCTGAAGAAGAAAACGATGAAGCCAACGAAGCAAGCAGTACCTCTCTCCATCACCCCACTGACAGATCTCTCTAGCACTGTCAAAATCCCCCCGCTTTGACCTCCCAGTTTATACTTGGGAGAAGCAAGACCATTCCAGTTGCTGGGAGTAAGTAGCAGATGGCATGGACCCTAATAGAGCCCATTTTGGGGACGCACTCAAATACAAACTTGGATTAAAGTAGTGGAATGCCTCTGTTTCTCTGAAATTGTTCCTTTTAGAAAGTAAATTTTTATTCTGGAATAATTTTAGATTTATAGAAAAGCTGAAAATATAACACAGAGGGATCTTGCCCAGTTTTCTGTACAGTAATCATGTTACTGTGAAATTTGTCAAAACGAAGAAATGAACACTGGTACATGACTATTAATTAAACTCAGACTTTACTTGGATTTCACCAGTTTTTCCATTTATGGTCTCTTTCTGTCCCAGGATCTAATCCAAGATACCTTATTACATGTATTAACTCTTTTAATTCTTTAAATGGGGGCAGCGAACGTGGTAGGGTGCAAAGCCCACCAGATTTGACATCCAGGACTAGTATCACTAAGAAGCTGGGTGACCTTAAGCTATTTAACCCTGCTGAGCTTCCAAACTCCCTACACGCTCATTCTATGCAAAACGAGGACCAACCACGGAGTCTATCAGCCAGAGAAGGACGCTCCTTGGCACAGCTGCTTTTCCTTGACCTGAAAGCATTCAAGCCACTAAGGCGACTCCAAAGAAAAGTAACTGCATAAACCTTCCTTGCTGGCCCCCATCTGCATCTGTCAAACTTGAATGGACTCTGCCATTCTGGAAAGAATAAAGGAGAAAACTACCCATCTATCACGCTCTAGAAAAAAGGATGCTGCAGCATGGGAAAACAAGGGCAGCTAATCATTCACAAGTCTTCAGCTCTGAGGGAATCTGCCTTTGAGCTGAGATTCTCAAATGGCCTTGAGGCAGAAAGGAAGGGGGTGGGGGGGATCCCGCCTGGAGGAGATGCCTGGCACATCAAACCTTTTAGCTACTGTGTCTCTCCCTGCATCCATCCCCCTACACCCACTGGCCTGGCCCCTGCCTTTCCCTTGCTGCCCGCTCTGTTCCTGCCTTTTACAGGGTCCCTCTCGCAGCAGGACACCAATCCAGCAAGCTTGCAAAGGCCAAACAAAACCGGGACTCACAAATATGTAACTGTTTTCCTTAGCTCGTGGCATAAATCAAAAAAAAAAGAAAAAAAAAAGAAAAAAAATTCTGTTAGCACAGGGCTCAGGAGTGTTTATTTTTTTGCCAGCTGCAACATGCTACCCTCACAGGGGATCACCTAAAACCAGCTATGGTTTGGGTTGGAGGGGGCTGTCAAACTTAAGCTGCGGGCTTGGCCTCTCTCAATGAATTACGACCTTGTCAAGAATCTATTTTTTTAAATCAATGCAGGTTTTCTATCAAATCAAATACCTGCACACTAAATTATATTTTTGGTGCCAGGCTGGCTCTCCAATTTTTTTTCCCTTTACTAGTTTTTTCCAGCCTCCTCTCCCAACCCTCCCCCTTCTCCCTACCGTGATACAGACAGTTTTTGTCTGTAAGAAGAAATTGAAAAGTAAGCCCTACATTTGGGGGGAGAGAGGGACTGTCCTCTGTCAACCTATGTGCTGTAATCTATCTCAGTCAGTGGCTTCAATGACAAAAGTGCTCCTATAAACCAATAGTCAAGGGGGACATCCCTCGGAGCCACCCATCCAGTAGCAGTGAAGACATTTGCTTTGGGAAGGAAAATTTTTTTTCTTTTTCTTTAAAAAAAATTTTTGGTGGTGGTGGACATGGGATGGGGGTTGGGGAGGCTTCTAATACGGGTGTTGGGATAAAGAGTTAAATTTTTAGATCATCTTTTAAATACGCTTTTGAGACATCCCTTCCCATCTGATGTGACTCGATAAATACGAATACATTTCAGAGCATCAAAGAATTTTTCTTCATTCCTTTCTCCTTACCTCCCTTCCTTCCTCTCTCTCCTTCTATCCTTTCTTCCTTTTGATCTTCAATTATTTCTTTTGAACAAAGAGAGAGGGTATTCTGCCCTCAAATCTGTTCTTCCTAGTGGGTTAGATATCTACTTTTAGAAGTGAATTTGTCTCCTAAACTGGCAGCTTAGCAGAGATGATGTTAGGGCAGGCATTGTCTGCCCTTAGGACTCCTGGTGAAGCCAGCAGAGGCGTCAAGTACCTCTCGTGGAACTGTGGCAAGGGTAATTTTTCAATAACGGCAATCTCCGTGTATCAATATCTACTTAGGGCAAAGCCACGGAGGCATACAGCTCAGAGCTGGCACCAAAGGGGCCCCTTCACATGGCCCAGAAGTCTTTATTTGGTGGTTTTTCAATTAAATGCCACATATACTTCAGGGCATATGTAAAGAACCCTCAGATGAATTACAAATTGTTTTCAGTAGCAACTGGGACGGATAAAACGCAGACAAGGAAATCCCAACCAGCTGCGTTTGAGTCTTCAGAACCCAAATCAAATATTTTCTGATCGGACTCTGGACATTTTTGATAGGCTGTTATAGTGCCAATACCATCTTCACTGCACGCTTGAATGGCTGGCTTGGCAGAAATTTCTCTCCTCTTATCTTCCCCACCTTATTCAGCTGTAAGCCACCACGCTTAGTGTAGCCTTTACTGAGGCAGGCATGCTTAAAAGTTTCTAGGGCAGGCAATCTTGGTTGTGAGTTATTTTCCTCGCTTGAGAAATTCAAGGTAGAAAGACATACCAAGAATCATCTTGGATGGGGAAAAGAGAGGAAGGCAATCATTCACAAACTGAAGTCCAAAAGCTAAGACACAGAGGCATACAGATAGAAGCCTAGGTACGCTAGGGCTCATCTGCTTTGACACACATTCGTAATTCAATTGGATAAATATTTCACTAAATTCTCACTAGGCTGAAGTTTCTGGGCTAGCTGTTATAGGGTACGAATACGAATAGGACACATTTCCTAATCGGAGAAGGCTTATAGTCTAAGAGGAGAGGGAGGGACTTAAACCACCAATGATAATATACAATAAACTGAAGCGAATGATGAGCGGACAGATTACTTTTGAATCGGCATCAGTTTACTTCATCCCAATGTTTCTCTGAGAAAATCATCCTCATTACCCCTGGCATCCTTAGTCCATCTGACTTGGATGGAATTGATCTTGATCTCAGTTTCAGGGATGGGCCCTGATTGGTCTAAGCTAATGAATGGATCCCATCCTCCTGGTTTCAGTGGCTGGATCGGAGATGGGATTAACCCCTTCTTCTCACTAATGAGAACAGAGTGTATGTACATGGACTAGAGCCCAGATCCAAGAGGAAGAGGTCTGGAGTTTGCTTCATATAAAGTCAAAGACCAACAATCCAAGAAATTTAAAGAGTAATGCCTGTGAAGCGCTTAGCTCAGGTCTAGGCAATTAGTAAGAGATAAATGAATATTAGCCAGGAAAACACATACAATTTTCTCACAGTCAGCAGGACTTGGAGATTGATTGCTTCGGGGAGGCCAGAATGGAAAAATTAAAAGTAAATCTTAGGGATTTTTTTGTTGCTGTTTTCAGTGTTGTTTTTGTTTTTATTAGGTTAATTGAATCATGTTCTACCCAGGCATCTAGGATAGCGAAAATACAAGTGAACATTCATCCCATAAGTACAGCAAATTCTTTAGCTAATAAAGGCAGGCATTGTATCTAAGAAGTTTCATTTCATTAGAGGTGACACTGGACACTAAATTCCCTCATTCTACAGTTTTTGCCTAGGGTCATCCTCACGCTAGTTCTAAGCAGGAAACTGCCGCAAAGCACTCCTTGCACTAAGTCATTTCTATAGTCTCATCTGGGCTTTGGATTTCTGGTATTTCTAGGGGGAACAAATCTCTCTTTAGAAACTACCTAGGGAAGAAGACAGTAGCCTGGGATAACTCCTTCTTCCGGTGGGATTTCAAATCCCTGGAAATTATGGGGACACAGGTGGACGGCACTGCTTTTACCTTAAATGAAAGAATAACTCGAGTCTGCTCATAATTACCCACATCTTATTTCCACTTGGGAGCTGGTGCTTTTGAACCACCACGAATATAAGCATCACACAGTCATATGTTATTTCCATTCTGAGACTTTCACTGAAGAGGAAAAAAAAATGTATTGCTGACTTTTAGCTGCTTGGCACCAAGAGCAAGGCAGTGAAGATAAACTTAATTTTATTATAATCATTATTAAATAAAGATTTGGGAAAACAGAAAGGGTATATTTGTGATAGAAATTATAAGAAATTTATGTAAATAACCATGAAGATTTTATACATCCCTTAGGCTCCAACGAATATTCCAAATCCTTACTGCCCCTTTGGAAACATGATTTTTTTTTTTTTCTTTTCTGAGGACTTATCAATTCTGGGGTTCCCATTAAATTGAGTCTAAACTGAAAAAGTGTTTTCAAGACGAGAAGCTGGCTTTAATAATCAAAATATTTCCTTACAATGGGATGCTCTTTCCTTTCAAGAACTAGGCTTTTAAATTCCAAGGTTATGGTTTTGTTTTTATTGCAGTGCTTAACCAATTCACGTTTTCCTACCGTCTCTGGTAGCTAAGATACTTTATTTCCTGTTCACAAAGCAGTGTGTCAACATAGTACAGTGGAAAGAATACACGGTCTGAAGTCAGGGGTTTGAATTCAAATCCCTCTCCTCTTCCAATCTACTGTCAGTGTGAAGCAAGTTGCACTACCTCTCTGACCCTCAATGTCTCTCTGTAAAGTATTAATACAAATCATTGATATTCATCATGCCTGCCTCAAAAAGCTGTTACAAATACCAAAGGAGAAAATTCATAAGAATTGCAAATTTAGATTAAGGGCCTGGCACTTGGTTTAAAGGTAGAACTATAAAAAATCAAGACCGAACAGCAGACTAGAGGGGGAAAGAGCTAAATAGTATAATGTGATAAGTGCTTGGATGGAGGAAAGGAAAGATTTTAGAAAAGCACGAAAGTAGGACATCAAAAGCACAACAGGAGGTAAAGGAAGACAGAGAAGGCCATGCTCGAGCTGAAGCTTCCTCCGCCACCTCATCAGAAATTCCGGGTAATCAGTAATGAGTGACTCCACTGCATGATTTTTCTAGTGCAAAAGCCAACGTGCTTCATTAATTACCCACACAACCCTGGCCAAACCTCCCCCACCCCACCTACCTACCAGTTAAGCATTCAGCGCTCTATTCTGGGCAATGGGGAAGTTCTTTTAAGTGCAGGGAAATTGCCAAGATGCAATGTGAAGTCCGAGTGAGTAAAACAGGTCATATTTTTTCTCTCTTTTGTAGAAAGCACACTTCTGTGCCCTTACTTCTCTTGCCATTTTACATTAGAGCATGGACACTTAGCATCCAGAAGGTATCTGACTTCAGACCTTTGTGGCTTTAGGTTACTCTCCACATTCAGACTACATACAGTCCACCTGCACTGGCCTCCAAGATGAAAGATGACTCTGGAGATAACATATTCACATGAAAACAAAGTGACAGAAAACCGGGAGGGGGGAGGGGGGACAAGCTCATTTGTATAAATGCAGCTGTTGAGATATGTCATGTTTAAATGTATATTTTTTTGTACAAATTATTCAGTTGCTTGTTATATAGTGGGATTTATTTGCAATAATACAGAATCATCAGATCATTGCTATTTCTCCACTCCATCTTCTGTGTGAGTTACTTTATAAAACGCACTAAGGGAAAAAGAAAAAAAAAATCCTCTTTCCCACCCAAGTTGTGAGGGTCATTTGTTGATTTCACTGTTACTAATATCAACTTTATGGCACATTTTTTGCCTGCTTTAAAAAAAAAAAGTGGCCTGTGTGGATCTATTCAGTATATTATTTATAGTGTCGTAGCCAGATCTCTTTAGGATAAAAATGTAAAAACTTTCTGTAAAAATTCCTTATTTTAAGTAAAAATTACTAATTTCTCCCCAATTTAGATCAGCTCTTATTTGGCTCCGTAACTACCAAACTTTGAAAACCTCACTGACGCTTATCAATAGACCAGTCTTCGACATGCATTTTAAAGTCATACTTCATATCCAATCTTGCAATTGCAGAATGACTTTTTTCCCTGTCTGGCTAATTAACTGATACGACACTAATCCTTTGCACATCTGGTACTAAATGTTTGCTCACATGGGCTCCCCAGTGAGGAAGTGTGGCCAAACAGCAACGTAGAGTGTGCTTGATTTCACTTTAAAATCTTCACTCTCTGGAATTAAAATCTTGAGATTAAACATCTGGATTTCAATGGCGTCCCCAGGGACTGAGACTTATAGTTCTATAGAACGCATATTGCACATAATATAGGCTTGTTATTTCTACATTAGCAGTGCTCCAGCCGGTGCCCGCCGTTAGCTTGTCAGTCTCCTGACACATCATTAATAAACAGGTAATTTCATAACTGATTTCCACCTAGTGTCATGTTGAAAACCACCTGGGTTTTCATTTTCACTCACATTAAAGGGATCAGCTAGAGGGAGGCCGTTATTATTAAACTGGGACTAATTTAATTGAATAATGGATAGAATCAGCAAAAACAAATGCATATGCAGGAGGATAAAAGAAATTTCCAGGCCAACGGATAGGTCTGGATCCACTAATCAAAATGGGACTGTTCCTTCCCCTTCCTCTCACCAAACGTACACATTAGGAATTATTCCGAAACTATGCCCACTGCCTCCAGGAAATTTCCAAAAAACACCAAGGAAGCAGCCATTAGGGGGAAATCTATACGTTTAAAACTGTGACTTGTGAAATTAGGTCTATGACATGCTTATGTATTCACTGAATTTTAAATTAATACCGCATGTTATAGGCCAGTAAAGATTAAAAACATACTCACCAAGGTAGGCCACTGTCACAGTTGGCCTATAGATCTGGCTAAATGTGTAGTGACAGATAATAACATGGTTAAATGTAATTGGAAATGACCATTTCGATATAATCCACACCTTGGCCTATGCTGGGCATTGTTGTTTTTTTTTTTGAATTCTGATGCTATCATCTTATCAGCAGCATTCCTACTGCATTGGGAAGTAGCTAAGAATTGCTATGGCCTACATTCATAGCATCAGAAAGAGGTCTATCTAGTGGTTTCTACGGTGCCTCTCAGTCTTGTGATGTACTTCTGGAGGAATTTTTAACTTGCTTCATGAACCAAGGCTAATAATTTAATATCTTGATCTATGACTTCTGCTCATGTGAAGTTTCAGTCACAACATGGAGCCCAAAGAATGTATTATTATGGCATATGCTAAGTTCTTCCCATTTGTTATTTAGCAGACTGGAGGAAAAAGCTGTATGCCATCTACTTCTCTTTGACCTTCCCTTCCATCTTCGACCCCATAATGGTCTGTTTTCCTTCTTCCCATCAAGTATTTTAAAGAACAGATTACAAAATCTACTCTTAGTGGGTCAGGAAAAATCCTGAGTAGAAACTGGGAGATGAAGAAATCTGATGCTGAAATTTCCTTAGTTGTGTGTTTTCACAAACAAATTTGTAAGAAATGATTCAGTTTATGTATAAACACTGAATCTCGCTGGTCATTCAATACAATCTAACGTATGTAGTGAGGAACGTGAACATAGCTATTATATCATTTCTGTTTCAGAGTTGAAAAAAACCAGAGGAGCAATAAAGATAATTATCTGAAGTCAGTAACTGCCTAAATTCTGTCACAGAGGTTATGGTGGAGTCAGGATTAGAACTTGAATGCTTCCAAAGGAAAAGTAATATCACACCAACACATAACACTATCTGAACTAGTCCTCCTTCATCAACCTTATCATCTAAAGGCTTTCTTGAGCCACACAGGTCTTTACAGGTGTTGTGAAGGTCTTTTGTTCACAGTCAAAATAATATAAACCATTAAATGATAAACTAGTGAAAGGAATCAACATTCCAGACACTTATAAGATCCACCCAAATACGTACCAAACTAAGTTAAGCCTTTCCCTGGACTATTGATTCTCGACTGCTACTGATTTTGCACCCCAGACCAGGAGACACCTGTCCATGTCTGGACACATTTTTAGTTGGCACAGATAGGCGGGTGGAAGGATGCTGCTGATATCTCGGGGTGGAGGCCAGAGATGCTGTAAACATCCTACAGTGCCCAGGACAGCCCCCCACAACAGAGCACTATCTAGCCCCCCATATCGGTAGTGCAAAGAAAGAGAAGCCCTGGCAGAGACTATCTGCTAAAAGCACTGACAAAGCTACCAGCTTGCGAGAGCCTAACAACCAGAAAGGTTTCTATAGAGCATGTGTATTTCATCTAAGCCCCACATTGTTCCCTTCCCAAAGCAAAACGTTACGCTCTTCAACATCTCCAGGGAAGCTAGAAGCATAAAGCTTTGGGTGAAATGTAAATTTCTTAAAATATTTATCCGTCCATAAGTGGCTACATTTTTGACATTATTATAGGGTTTCTCAGTGTTCCATTTTATTAAAAAATATTTACTTGGTTTCTAAGATTACTGCTTTTCTGACCACAGAAAATTCAATTACTGAAAACTGCAGCTATCAAATTGGTTGAAAATAAATAGCCTTTTATCCAAAGCTGGCAAAGACTGGTTCACTTTTAATATGTAGCCATTTAAAAAAAAATAAAAATAAGAAAACATTTCCATTGCAAGCTGATGGACTGCAGAGTCAGAAGCCAAACAGTCTTTTGCATCATCAGGTTTTATTTAAAATAGGATGAGAGAGGAATGGGGGCAGTTTAAAAAAATAAGTCATCAGAAGAGTAATCTACCATTATTTTTCCCTTTTGTTTTACAGGACAGAAGAAATGTGAGCCCTTTTGCCAGTGGAAATCACTTTCTCTTGCTTTCTCTCTCTCTCTCCTTTGAAATGTTTAGCAATATACAGGAAATGTGGTAAGTGAGATCTACAAACGTGGGCTTCCAACATCAAGGCTAATTATCTGTGAGGCAATGGGCATGGCAGCAGCATTGCCAGGGAACCACAAAGGAAGCTGGGATGCCTAGATCTTTCTCTCATTTGCTTCTCATTTGCACTTTAATCTCCTATACATCTTTTTTTTCATTTCTAAAAAGAACACTTGTCCATGTTTCCTCAGTGAAAACCAATCAACCCACAAGAAAAGTAACTGAGAAGTCAGTAGATCCACAATGTGAATAAAAGCACAGGGATTATCCCCCCTGTGGATTCCACATAACAATGTTTCCGTCTCCAAATTGCTGCTCTCTCACCGCTGAGCATGCATCTAGGCTATCTCTCACTTGAGTGAGATTGATCTGCACACAACTGGAGCTAACTTTTACATTAGGATAAGTTAAATATCATTGGGAATTCGATGCCACTGAGAAAATCGATAATGCTTATGTCAGTGATTCAGGGCATCACTCATCCCCTTTCAAATGAATTTTGGAGAATTATTGAGGTTGTATGTTAGAAGAAGCTCTTGGCAGATGGGAATCAGGAGACCTAGGTTTGCTTGTTCTGCTATTAATCAGTTGGGTGCACTTCAACAAGTGGTTAAATCTCACTGGGTCACAGTTCCTTTATCTGTAAAATGAAGTGGTTGGAAGAAGTGCCTAAGGCCATTTCTACTTTTGTAATTCTTTGTCTGTTTGGCTAAGTTTTGATTCTGTTTACCCAGTACAGTATGAGCTCTGGGCTAAAGACACAGCACCACTAGAATGAGCATCGCTGCTTCAAATCTGAGATTCTGCCTTTGTGCAAAAGTTACTTCCCATGGTGGTAACGTGAGAATCTTCTGTGCCCGCTGATTTTCACAAGAAGTGCTCCCTAAAATGAAAGTGTCAGTGATGATGGGTGATGATAATCACACTTGGAAACTGAGATTGCCATTGTACTGAAGAGTCATGCACGACATGCACTTAAATGGGATCAGTGCCGGCATCTGCTCTGCCCTTTTCTCTCCCTCTCTCTCCCTCTCTGTCTCTCTGTCTCTGTCTCTGTCTCTCTCTCTCACACACACACACACCCCATCCTGAAATGACTCTTCTTCTTGGAGGGTGGGAGGGGATTGGCAAAAAAGGTTTGACCACAGTAAATGTATGGTGTCCGTGACAAAGCACATGATACCTAGAGAAGACAGAACAACCGCTGTGCAGTGGTCAGAAGTGGGGCTGAGTAGGGAAAGGCTGACTCTTCATGAAGAAGGAGTTCCCTAAAAAAGTAAAAAGAAAACATAGCCGCTCCCTCAGTGTTTTCTCATCTCCCTTGGTTAGGAGAGAACCACAGGCTCCCAGTTTTTACTGTCTGGTTTTGTGGTCTTACTGAGGGCTAATGTGACGACAGAAATAATGGCTCTGGGGCCTCCTATTTTGAAAATTCTTTACTATTTTCCTTAATCCTACTTACTATATTATAGTTGTGGGTGCCGGATAAAAGGGATAAAAGGAACTACTTCTCGCAGCTAACCCCACCTGTTTGAACCTTTCTCAGTTTCTTATAGAGTAGATCTGGAAAGGCCAGAGTGGGAACTTTTTTTTTTTTTTTTTTTTTTTTTTTTTGCTGTATTTGGGCCTCTCACTGTTGTGGCCTCTCCCATTGCGGAGCACAAGCTCCAGACGCGCAGGCTCAGCGGCTATGGCTCACGGGCCCAGCCGCTCCGCGGCATGTGGGATCTTCCCGGACCGGGGCACGAACCCATGTCCCCTGCATCGGCAGGCGGACTCTCAACCACTGCACCACCAGGGAAGCCCCAGAGTGGGAACTTCTTTTGACAAGTCAGAAGGATGAGCAGGGAACACAGCACTTTCTGGGAATTCAGCGTGAGTGGAGAGAATGATGCTTTTATGGATTTTTTTAAAAAATTAAGTGTGAGTTAAAACATATCTCCACCAAGGCAGAGTGATTCCACTGTCATTGGTTGTCTATTCCAGCCCATCGGTTTAAGATCAGGGGCCGATATCTTCCCGTCAAAGGGCAAAGGGCATCAAAGGGTGGAATTTAAAACATCTTTAAAGAGCACAGGGTCATCGTATCTTTGTTAACAGCTTCTGTTAGCAGAACTGCCAATGTGTGCCCTGTGCTTCTGGGAGGGCAACCGTAGCTGATGACGGACAGTTCCATGATGACGGGACCTGACAGCAGAATCACCCATCAACGCAGGACCTCTGAAAGGATGAAAGGAGGTGGGGAGGGGATGATGCTCCACATTCAGTAACCTTTTAGCTCCAAACCAATGAGGAGCTGAAACTCCTACCTGGTGATCATGATTATAATGCTGTCACCACAAAGTTTTAAAGTTAATGTCTGATTTAAACTTTTACTATGATTTGACATGCATAGCGAAACTCTAAAGCAATAGGCAGATTAGGAAAGTAGGGGAGGAAGGTTAAGTGTTTGTCAAAGTAGTGCAGTTAAAGGAAGAAAATACTTCCAACCTAAGTCTTTATTCACTAGAAAGCAAAATTACAAAACTGTCAGAAATGTCAGACTGGTGGATAGGATTAACTGATGAATAGATGAAACGTGGTCTTAAATCAGGGTAGACACAGGCAAAGCACAGATAACTTTTAGGGCAGTGAAACACTCTATGATACTATAATGATGGATATATATTATTACACTTTTGTCCAAACCCAGGGGATGCACCGTCAAGCGTGAACTCTAGGTAAACTAGACTTCTAGGTAAACTAGACTTTGACTGATTCTGATGTGTTAATGTAGGTTCATCTAATGTAACAAACGTACCACTGTGGTGGGGGATATGAATAAAGGGAGAGGCTATTCATGTGCAAAGGTGGAGTGTACATGGGAAACCTCTGTACCTTCCTCTCAATTTTAACTGCTTTAAAAAAAAAAAAAAGTTACAAAAAATCAGACTATCTGACTGCATCATTTGGACAAAACCCAGACATTTAGAAACAGGTACATAACACCCATCTTGTGAAACTCTGTTTACATCTTGGGTGTACACTGGCAAATCCAAGTAGAAACTTCAGGCTGTAGAGGGGAGAACATGTGGATGGTAAACTGAAAAGTACCACATTAATTTAAATCACGAGAAAAAAAAAGAACTATATTCTTCATTGTGCTTTGAATAAGTGAACATAGCCTTTGCATGAATAATGGAAAGAAAATCTCTTTCCATTTTAAGAGTGACTATACTAGTTCCTGGCAATTACTTACACTTAAAAACATGGAGCTCAGTTTGACAAATTCATTGGTCATGTACTATGTGTCAAGCATAAAGTCTGTAGGGACTGGAATTCAAAGATAAATGAGACCTGTCCTCAAAGAAGGTTTCCTCTTATATGAATGCCAATTGTATTGTTCTAATTATTCTTCTGTCTCTTTTCACAAATGGAGTAATTACTGAACAGGAAAATTAAACAATCACACAGGAGACGCATTTAACTTTTCTTTTTGGAAATTAAAGATTTAGGGTTACAGAAGGAAAATATAAAACCATATTTTCATCTGTTTTATTGCCATTAAAAATGTTTTTGCATCTTTGTTGAAAAAGGTTTAAATACCATGTATCCAAGACTAGGGAAAACCACATGGGCACAGTCAGCTGTTGAGTACGCATGGCAATAAAGCAGGGAGTTCCAAAGACAGACAAATATATTGCTTGAACACACATGGCAGGGAAAAAGCTTGAAAACTCCCACTCTAATCTACTGCCGATACGATTTCCAAGTTCATCTGGTGGCTGGTTAACGAAATCCAACCGCTGCACATTTGAGGCATAATTATGTGGAAGTAGGAAGAAAGTCTGTAATTTATACCGGTGCCTACCCTGTGTTAGCGTCCAAGAGACCTGACCCTTTCCCCAGCCTCCCTCTGACCAAGCCAACTCCACTCACTCCCCAGTCAGATGGGAAGCTACAGGTTCCACTGGAAACATGGTTTATGGATAATGTATCTATAATGGACTCTCCACTCAAAACCAATAAAGCAGTAGCATAGCCATCAGTAATCAGTCTATAAAATCTGCAGTTACCTTCTTTTTTTTCTCACAGGGGGCAGGAAGCTAATGGATTTGAAACTGCAGAAGCGGACCACAGACCTTTTTAATAAATGAAAATAAAATTGAGTCTAGGTTTATGTTGATCTATAGAACTGTGAGTCCCAGAGTCCTCCCACCGTTCCCCCAGGGTTGATTCCTAGCCTAAGCCACCCAACATTTATAGCTGATAAGTGTCTACTAAAGGGTAATAAAATACAGTGTGTGTAGTTGTAGAGAATGTAACTTATCACTTTCATCAAAAGCTCCCTGAAAATGTGTTTATCTAAAAGGCTTGTATGTTTGTGTATATTTCAAATATCTCTGCCTTACATTGAGCTCCTTGGGCATTTAAAAGCTATTCCTTGAAAAGGCTCCTTTGGAAACTGTTTAGCTGTGGGTTAATGGTTACATTTTCTTGGGTTGGAGATATCCTCCAGGTTACAGAATTCATACAAATATATACAAATGAGACATTGACTATTGCCCAATTTTATTTTCTCACTAAATCAAGGTAAAGATTTAAAGCCCAATTCACAAAGGAAAAAAAAAAAACATTATGTGGGTGTGAGGTGATTTTTAACTCCAGCACAACTGATGCTGGGAACTTTCCAAGTATGCAGCTGCCTAGCGGGAAAAGAAAAGTTTGAGATGTTGAGACAATGTTTAGGACGCTCTGGTAATAGCTGTGGAATATGACTGCATGTCCTGTTAAAAGCCACCTGTGCTGCAGATGGTTAATAGCTGGGATACGGATGGTCTTACCTGAAAATGATTCTAGATCACTCAAGAAACATAAAAAACAGATTTTTTTCAATCACACACGGTTGGAGTTATAACTGCCCCCATGACACATTGAGGTTTTCCTTAAGGAAGGTGCTCACTAAGTGTCAGTGATGGAACAGTTGTTAAGGAAGTCAGAAAGGAAGATATTTTCTATGCATGTGTTATCTGCCTGGAGGGGCGGATGGGTCCATGTATACTTAGACCATTCACAGAATAAGGAATGCAAAATGTTGCACAATGTGAGTAGATTCATGGTCAGAAAATGAGTGGTCTAATGTGTCTCCAGGTGCCCGATAGCCAGATTATCAGGCCATTTCCAGAGAATCTGCTATTTCCCCGTGACAGTTTTATGAATGGATTTTGATGTAGTATTGGGGAAAAGCCCCGATGCTGACTGTTTTCTCCCAAACACACAGTCACGGGGCTCACCACGCAGCTGTGCTCATTCTGATGCAACTTGTTAGTCGCAGTTTATTCTTGATTTTCTTTCTTGAGAGTTTGGAAAATTCATTCCTCCAGCTAACACGGTGGCTTCTACTTCTGGGCTGAACCAGCCTAGGACACCAGGAACACAGGTCTGGCAGTGGCACAGATCTGAAAGGCTTCCTGTCAAAAAGGCTTTTCTTTTTTGCCCAGTGTGAGGAAAGATCTTGACGAACGAGTTGCGGCCACTCTTATTTGGTGCACGAAGAGTCTCCTCCTGACAGGGTGAAGCAATTACTGTCTTCATCCTCCAATTTGTCTCTCACAGTGTATGAAAGAGTGTGGCGTTTGTGATGGATAGTCAATAAATAACTGTTTATCTTCTCTGATAATTCAACCTCCTCTCAAATTCCATAAGCTAAGAAAGATGGCTGTTTGAAATTTTAAGTTTTAGTTTTCTAGATCAGTAATCTGTAATATTCTAATTAGCTAGACAATTGTTTATTTCTTTACTTTTTCCATATAGACAGACCCTAAAATTAAGACACACACAAAATTAAGATTTTTGTATGTACTTTAGGGCCTTTTAAAAATAGAAGTACCACTAAAATATAACATAACATATAAGTTTTAAAATATAACATAATATTAAAAATAATAATCTCTAATAATATTCATTCAAAGATCTTGCCAAGTTCACAGCTCTAAGTGGTGGGACTGAGTTTGAAGTTCACATTGTCTTCAGGCTTTGGCTCATGTGCTCTTAACTACTACATTACATTCTAAACTAAATCCCAAATTGGGCCATTCTAATCTGGGAGCTGTAGACAGAGGGGTACAGAGTTATAGCTCCAGATAAACTAGAGGTCAAAGCAAGCTAGGGGTAAATTTGAGAAGTTAACTCATACGGAGTGCTTTCTTCTTTGGAAAGGAAAGGCTGCACATGCCCAAATAGGATTTCATACCTGTTCCTTCTGCAACAGGTAATAATAAATGCAGAGGATTCACTTCTACTTGCCTTGTAATTCCATCCAGGGGCCCTAGTATGAGTATTCAAAATGAAGTAGCCAGGTAAACAAAATACAATGGGGGCAGTGATCACTGCATTTTTATCTGAAAATCAAGTGTTTGGAGCCTATAAAAATGGTAATAATAACAAATTTCTTTAACAGTAATGCAGCAGAATGGAATATAATTAAAGCCTTCTGTCTGCCCCTCATTAAAACCAGTCCTATAAGAGACCCACACCCCCTAAACTCCTTTACATCTGTGGTTCGTGTGTGTGTGTGTGTGTGTGTGTGTGCGCGCATGTGTATCCCAAGATTCTATTTGACTTTTTGATTTCAATATACATATGAATCTATTTATTTATTTAGTTTTAATTAATTAATTAATCTATTTATTTATTTTTGGCTGCTTTGGGTCTTCGTTGCTGCGCCCGGTCTTTCTCTGGTTGTGGTGAGCGGGGGCTACTCTTCATTGCGGTGCGTGGGCTTCTCATTGCGGTGGTTTCTCTTGCTGCGGAGCACGGGCTCTAGGCACGCAGGCTTCAGTAGTTGTGGTTCGCGGGCTCTAGAGTGCAGGCTCAGCAGTTGTGGTGCACGGGCTTAGTTGCTCCGCGGCACATGGGATCTTCTTGGACCAGGGCTTGAACCCGTGTCCCCTGCATTGGCAGGCGGATTCTTAACCACTGCGCCACCAGGGAAGTCCCCTACATATGAATTTATATATGTGTGTATATATAAATATAAATTTTAATAGCTGACCAATTACTACTATATATGAAATCAATCCATCAAATGGGACAGTGAAAGTAGCTAAAGAACTAGCATCATTTAGTGTAAACAGTTAAATTACAATTTTTTCATTTTCCAGTAGGGGTTCTGAAGCTATGAGGATGTAATCAAATGGAACATCAAACCAGCTATGACCCCAAAATTTTTTCTGGAAATTCGAAATAGCTTCCATCCAAATCCACATTATCAGACTCTTGCTTTCTGTTTGGAGCAATTTCCTAATTCACTGAATTTCAAGACATAGCACTTATAAAATGACAGTTGGACTCATCAGAATGTTCAGAAAATAGATCTTTTTCAAAAGGCCAATTAGCAAACCTTAGTGTAAAGAGCCTTCACAACAGAATGGTGCTAATAACTTTTAATATTTTAGAAAGTTCTGAAGCAAGTCTATGCATTGTTTACTTGATTTTTGACGTCTCTCCTTTTCTTTCTCCTGTTCAAAATCTTTCCTTTGCCGCTTCATGCTATCCTTCACTTTCTGTCAGCTTCATCCTGAACCTTGGTGCTCTGAAAAAACCTACCTGAGCCAAACGCATTTCAAAGAACAGGGCCCCATTTTGATTCTACAGCATTATTACAACTTATTTTTATAGAGTCAAGCCAAGCCAAATGGAACTCCTTTCAAGAGCTGACAAATTACCCAAATAACCCATATTATAAATTGTGTCTCCTGTAATATATTGAGCCACTTCCCAAAGAGGAAATAAGAGATAGATTCCATTTTAGCCAGTTAGGATATATCCAAATACTTTTAATTCTAGAACCAGGCTGTTAAACAAATTAAAAGTCTGAAAACCTTTGCAGATTTTGGACAGGGGTAGAGCAGACAGGAAACTTCAGCCTTTTTGTGTCCTGGATAAAGCACCTTGCCTGGGGGAAGGGAGGTGGAAAAACCACCCATATTTCTCTAATTTAGGGATTCCCTCCACCCAACAGGGTATGCAAGGTTTCAAGTCTGACTTTCTCTGACAGGCAGAGGGAGGAACAGTTGAAGTTAGTTCAAAAGAACTGTCAAAGGGTCTTGTCTCAGGTAAACTCAAGTGCTCTGCTATTAGCAACAAAAGCAGCCAACTTTAGTGATTTCTCTGCCACCTGTGCTGTCAAGGGATTGCAGCCCTGCTCATTTTCCTAAGCATGATTCCTTGTGCTCACTCACACACACACACACACACACACACACACACACACTTCAGAGAGGATTGTTTTTCATACGTATTTGAGCTATGTTTTTAAATTTGCTAACTTCCTGGAAATCAATTGTTAATGGAATTCCCAACTCTGGTTACATTGTTGATTTATAGAGCTTTGGCTGGCTAGATGTATAGCTTTCCCCAAGAAAATGATAATATCTGCGCTAATCACTTCCTGAATAAGTTGACTTTCTGGCCAACCTCTAGCACAACTTCAAAGTCTCCCTTTTGGCTCCTGAGACCCAAAATTACTTCATGAACTTGCATCTTTTATCTCTCCTTCACAGGCATGCCAGCTTGCTGTATAAATTTTTATTCCAACAGGTGTTTTAAAGACATTTTGAGTGAAGATGTGAAATGTGTGTAAGTGTATACGTAATAATGAATTTTATCTGTGGAATAAATTAATGTTATCTTTCTATGATAATTCTATCATAAACTTGGTCAAAATAGATGAATTCTTCTGCGACAGTTCATTTTTACTCAGCACCAAAGTGTTTAGATCAAGGGTAAAATTATCAATCATCTAATTAAATGCTTTCTGATTTGTTTTAAAGCTGGGAATTTATTTTCCAAAATGGAGTATTTTGAATATATTGGTATTTTTCAGAATCCAGAAAGATACTCAAGTTGAAACTGCAGGGAGGTGGTCAGTGGTCCCAGAATTCTGCCCAAATGAGCTCTCTTTGCCCTCCTCCACGTGCTTCTAGGACACTGCGGCCTCAGATTTCAGCTTATAAACCACTACTCTGGAGGTTCATCCGTGTGATGCAAATCCCCAACCAGAAACGTACCTGGACAGCAGAACTGCTTGATCTACGATAGATAACTATGTATGTGAAGCCTTTCTGTATCCTCAGAGATGAAACCAATATTTAGAAGGTAAGTTTTATTAAAGCTTATATTAATCGCCTACCACATGCACATTACATACAAGGCACTGTGTTGAACTGTGAGTCCTATAAATAGAGTTTTTGAAGGTTATTCTTTTTTTAAGAAATTAGTGAGATTTTTAAATTCATGAAATCTTGACTTAAGTTCTACCTTTGTCTCTGTGTGACTCTGGGCAAACTACTAACAGGTTTTCAATGCTGTTTTCCTCATCTGTAAAAGGTGTAAATGCTCTCCACTTCTCTGTTATCTGTAGGGTTGAATTAGTGGATGGAAAAGAGCCAGCACAATGCCCGGCACATTGTCAACACTTAAAGAATGTTAACTCAGCGAATGAAATATATAAATGGCTATCATGGTGCTCCACAAATTTACCATCCACTGAGTAATACACACTCATCCCAATGTAAACCAATTTAGTCAAGGTCTTTGTGGCAGGAATCAGTGGATTCGTATCATGAGAGTTGGTGGGGCTTAAAGGACTAAGTTCCTCCAGAATCCAAGCCTTTGAATATCCGCAAGCAGACTCCTATGCTGCCACCCAGTCTGTCCCTTAAGCTCTGATGTGTCAAGCAGACTCCTATGCTGCCACCCAGTCTGTCCCTTAAGCTCTGCTGTGGCCCAGCTGTCTTTCCTTTACACACTCTAACGTGTGCAATATTTTGCATGAAGGTTCTCTTGAGGGACATGAGACAATATTTTAGCAGCAGAATTCATCTAGCCTTCTAGTCTAATGCGACAATTCTCAATTAAGTGATGGACACCAGATCCACTAGACACACCAGATTCTTATTCCCTCTTCAAGCAAAGGCAGCAATAATCCACACCCTCAGATATTAGGATTCATTTCACCCGTGAAAAGTTATTTGTAATATAAGCTACCTAGTGAACCCTCTAATGTTGATGTAGGTTAAACAGTTGAAGCCTTTGAAAAGCTATCTTGGGAAACAGCCCTCATAATTAGTGCCTTTCACATACTAACAGCTCGAAGGGTCTGCACTGCAAGTTAAGGTGCTTCATTTGCTAGCTAGGCAACCTGAAGGTATTGGTTAAAATAATGTGTTGTTGAAACAACAGTACTGTAGACTAAAACAATAAAACATGCATATAAAAATTCTGATATGATGCCTAATAAGGCAGGTGCCTAAAATTTTGTGAAAGCTTTAAAATTTTATGAAAGTTTCATGCATGAAATCTGGACTTAAATTCTGCCTCTGTTACTATGCCATGTTATGCTAAGACGTCTCACATATCCATAGACCCTTCCATGGAGAACTGCTCTAACCACTGTCCCTAAGGGAAAGGGAGCCCTAAGCAGGAGTGTAAACACAGACCCTGACATCAACCTGTGCAGATCCACAGCCGATTGGACCAGGGGTGCATAATTGGTGGCTGCATTGGTTCTCAATTAACATATTATTGACATTCTGGGCAGGACAACACTACATTAGGTACGACTATCTCATACATTACAGGACATGATACTCCTGCCCCCTGTCCCCTGCAGGCCCTGTTCTCACTCTCTAGTCATCTCAACAATTAAAGCCACTCACATATTTTGAAACATTTTTGGGTTGGAGGTGTGAGGAAGTGCCACCACCAGTTGAGAACCACTGGGCTAGTGGGTAAAGTGGCCTCTTAGAGTAGTATTAACTGGAGAATTGGGTTTCTAGGACTTAGGGAAATTATAAGC
This sequence comes from Aethalodelphis obliquidens, assembly GCF_003676395.1. Classification (NCBI taxonomy): domain Eukaryota; kingdom Metazoa; phylum Chordata; class Mammalia; order Artiodactyla; family Delphinidae; genus Aethalodelphis; species Aethalodelphis obliquidens. The sequence goes on from NW_020837988.1 coordinate 3,922,699, forward strand.
AAGCCCACCGCCCTACACACACATACCCCTCCAATTTATGTGGGACCAGGGACAAGAATACAAACAGAGGTTAAAATATCATACAACCTAAATTTTTTTTTTTTTTTTTTTTTTTTTTGGTAGGCGGGCCTCTCACTGTTGTGGCCTCTCCGGTTGCGGAGCACAGGCTCTGGACGCACCGGCTCAGCGGCCATGGCTCACGGGCGCAGCCGCTCCGCGGCATGTGGGATCCTCCCCGACCGGGTCACGAACCCGCGTCCCCTGCATCGGCAGGCGGACTCCCAACCACTGCGCCACCAGGGAAGCCCTGTAGTCTTTATTTTTGATGGCCACGTGTGCCCACCTAAAACCAAGGGCTTTATTGCATAGAAACGAATGAGAACACATCAGGAGTGTTCCAGCAGCCTCTGTCACAGTAAGGTAGGTTGGGATCTTACTGTGGAGACATTCCACTCCATACTAAGGATTTCACATTTGGGGTGAGACAGTTCTTTGTGATCGGGACTGACCTGCGCCTTGTAAGATGTTTATCAGCCTCCTTGTCCCCTTAGATGCCAAGAGCATCACACCTGTTCCCCCAGGGTCTAACACCCCAAAATGTCTCCAAGCATTACCAATATCCTCTGTGGGGCAAATATTACTGAACTAGCGAAATCATTCTAGGTGTAAATTCAAGTGAAAATCTCCTTAAGTATTTCATATGTGTAAACTCAATTAGGTAACCCAAGTATAATGTATATTTATTATTATGATAAAGTACTGTATTTTTTTCTTTTTTCCCTATGTTTTTAATTGAAGTATAGTTAATTTACAATGTTGTGTTAGCTTCAGATGTACAGCAAAGTGTTTCAGTTGTGTTTGTGTATATATAGTGTGTGTATATATATATATATATATATTTTCACATTCTTTTTCCATTACAGCTTATTACAAAATATTGAATATAGTTCCCTGTGCTATACAGTAGGTCCTTGTTGTGATAAAGGGGTGTATTGATTAATGACTGTGATAGTTATTAATATATAATGTCCAAAAGCAAGACTTTGAACTAGTTAAAAATATATATAAATATACAAATAATAAATTGTTATTTAATACAAATATTAAGAAGGAGCATTAACTAGAAAATGTTACAAAACAACATTATCTTCTTATGGTTTTCTTATGTAAAACCTGCATGAACTCGATGCCAGCCTTTGACAGGGAAATTTAGTTTCAGGTCTGTCAATTTATGCCTCTGAGGGGCACCAATTCCCCAGAAGATTAAACTTTCATTAAGTTCTTTCTTTTATTTCCTGCCTTTGCACCCATCATATCATAAGTTCCATAACTGATGTCTTACTGCGGTCATAAAATGACTGAGCTTGAACTTTAGGGACCTGTCAAACACCTCTCGCTCTCCCCCTTCCCCCCCAATAAAAAACCTTTTAGAGAATGGTACTTAAGTTGATAGTCTCAGTGGTCACCCTTCCCAGCCTATGTCAATGAGAATGTGCCTGGAAGAGATGGGGAAAGTAACGTGCACTTCAGACAATCCCATTGTGAGGCCAATATTCCACACCCCGCTGCCCCCGACCCCCGTATTGTTATGACTAGACAAGGGATCATACTGAATAGATTAACCAGTCATTGACTTGGGACACCTACTGCTTGGAATGCCATTGCACTTAGAGTGAAAGGGGATAAAAACGTCTCCCCTCCACCCCCAATCCCCTACTCCATGGCAATATTTCTGCCACAGAAATACTTGGCTGTCAGCTCCAGCAAAGCAGTCCTGGAAAGCCGCAGTAGTTTGTTGTCAGAATGAAAAATGGTTCCGCGCAAAAGGTCTTGGGGCTGCGATGCTAACAGTCAAGAAGCCCTAAGTCAGGCATTTGACAGAGAACTTTAGTCTTGCTGTTAAATACCACTTAATACTGTCCTGCCTGATAATCCCTGCTGTTTAACAACTGTGCGATCCCGGCTTAGCCATGGCAGAATGCATTTTTGACAGGGGAAGAATGGCCAGATGTCGTACATTTGCTTGGGAGAAAAGAAAACACATCTCTTTGCATCCAGTGAAAATAATAATGCTTACCAAAAAAAAAAAAAAAAAGACAATTGCAAATCTGTTATAGCCTTGATTTATCATGAAAGTTCCCAGCCAAGAGAGAAATGAAATTCCATCTGAGGTTAGCTATAGGTGAAGAGCAAAGAGGCTAGATAGAGCCATCAGAACTCCGGACGGTGCCTCTGTCACTCCAAAGAGTTGGCTGGTAGTGAAAATATTCAAACTAATTAATTGGATCTGGGCATTAAGTATTAAACCCATTCTTCCATGCACTGTGTAGACTTGGACTTAGAATTGTGTACCAGCTCATGTATTTGTTGTTGTTGTTTTTTCTTTGTGCAAATCATCATTACTACAATAAGAAGTATAAAGGACTTACCTAATGGTGTAATTTGCCTCTTTGCTGTTTTCCAAGTAAGATTTCATTATTTTAGTGCCAATTCTCTTACCTAGAGCCACGGGCGATAGTTTTTATGATCTTTTATGAAGCTTTAGAGGCTAGATAACATTAAAATGTGCTTAACTCTAACTCAATTTCCTCACTTTTTTGGTGGTTTCTTAGAGACTATGCTTAAAATATGATTATGTATATGCATAGTCTTTAATGCTTCAGAAGGAAGTATTTAAATAAACAAGCATTTATAAAAAAATAAAATAAAACTTAATTCAGTTTAAGGGAAGCAAAAGTTTATAATTCACCCAATGAGGAAGTAGACACATTCTTAAATGGAAATTCCTGAGTCACTGAGGATGTTCAGATGGCCCAGTGGCCTCTCCAAAGCTACAGAGGACAAGATTCTTTTTTCTGAGGTACAGGCTATAAACAATTACTTTCCTCAGGGTGCTACAATACTAAATAGAGGGAATTCCCTGACGTGCCAGTGATTAAGACTCTGAGCTTCCACTGCAGGGGACGTGGGTTTAATCACTGGCTGGGGAACTAAGATCCCATATGCTGTGCAACATGGCCAAAAAAACCCTAAATAGATGTATGGAGATGACATGAATAAGTTTTTGAACACACAAAGATATAGAATGATTTTCTTTTAAAATCACCTTTATTCCTTTGCTTGAGGATTGATACCCACGTTTCTTTTATATGTTATATATTTTTTACATTATTCAAACATAATTAAGGCAGATCAGGAGAATCTGACACCTTTGGAATGATATAAAGCTGGCCATCATTAACTTGATTTTGAGGATCTGGGATGGATATCGCTATGCTTTTAAACTTGAATCTAGTTCAAACGGACACAGCGCTGACAGAGTCGGGATGACACGGATAGGTTTCAAGTCACTCCTATTTACTCTCTTCACTAAACCTCAAACCTCAAACAACCAGAGAAACAGACAAAAGCAAAACAAAAAATAAAACACACAGAAAGAAACCTATTAGACCTCATACTTGTGGTTTATTTTGAAATCTTAGTGAATTCCTAAAATAGTTTCCTTATAACTTCTCTTATGGCTTTGTCACTTCCTATCATATACAAGAGCTATTTAAAAAATATGCCTTATCTTCCCTACTATTCTGTAAGTTCCTTGAAGTTAGCAAGGGTAGCTGATTAATGTCTGTATCCCTAAGTACAACCAGTACAGTAGCTAGCTTTCAGCAATATGCAATATTGTGCATCTGTCTTCTAAAATATGTTAGTAAATGATCTTCAGAAGAGGTTTTTTTTTTGTCTATATGAAAAAATAAATTTTAAGGAGACAGATAACTTCTTTTAAAGTGTTAATTTAGTAACATATTTATCACCCCATATTACATTAAATGAGATTAACTTCCAAATAATTCATTTTCCACTCATATTATATAAAGCATTTCTTTTCAAACCCTTTGACAACAGGATTTTTTTAAGAAAAAATACTTTTTCAGCCAAATATTACATTTTTTTCAAAGTATCTGATTTTTATCTCTTCTTAAGTATCTGTAACTCTGTCCTTTATGCATCCATGAATAATGTTTTCACTGGAAGTTATCTCAAAAGCCGTAAGTCCCCTTTTGTATGATACAAAGATAACTGCTTTGGCTTAGTTTGAACCGTAGGAATCTGTCTGTGATCACCATACCAAACTTATTTCTTTTAGGTTCTATTTTTAAATTTTTTTTTTAATTGAAGTATAGTTGATCTACAGTGTTTCAGTTGTATAACAAAGTGATTCAGTTTTACATCTGAATCAATACCTTGTAATAAACTATAATGGAAAAGAATCTTTAGATCTTTAGATTCTTTTCCATTATAGCTTATTATAAGATATTGAATACAGTTCCCTGTGCTATACAGTAGGTCCTTGTTGTTCATCTATTTTAAATATAGTAGCGTGTATCTGTTAATCCAAAACTCCTAATTTATCCCTCCCCTCCTCCCCTTTAGTAACTATAAATTTGGTTTCAATGTTTGTGACTCTATTTCTGTTTTGTAAATAAGTTCATTTGTATCATTTTTTAGATTCCACATATAAGTGATATCATATATTTACCTTTCTCTCTCTGACTTACTTCACTTAGTATGATAATCTCTATGTTTTTTAAAGTGGTCTATAAAGTCCTAATTTACGAAAACAAGGACATCATTTTTACTGTCTCAAGTAACCCTATGTGCATCTAAAACTAATACTGATTGATTTACTTACAAATTAATATGCCTTTCCAAACTACTAACTGCATTTCAAAATAAATAACTAATAGAGTATTTTACTTTACTGTCTTACTAATAGAGAGGCTTTGCAAAGACTGAAATTTAAGGTGGGTTTTTGTTTGTTTGTTTGACTAATGGTTTTGCCAATAAAACAATACTACATTCAGGCATATTTATGTGATTCCCTCTTAGATTCTAGATTCCCCCTAGCACGTTAGAATTATGTATACATATATATAAAAGGACTCAAGTTTGACCATTTCTTCAACCATATCTCCATATCTTACAGGACTTCTGTGAAGAATTAAAATAATGTGTAAGAAGTGTCTGATATAGAATAGACATGGAATAAATAACAGGTGCCAATTTCATAACTAGCAGTTGCTCAATGCCCATTTAATAAATGATACTAACAGCAGTCAGTGGATATGTACTATGTGCTGAATGCTTGCTTCCAGAGAGCCACTGAACAGTTAGAATCCTTCGGTAAGGAAGATACTTTTCAATCCCACATTTTCGGGTGAGGAAACTGAGATTCATGGATATTAAGTCATTTATGTATCTCGAAGGTGGTGCAGCTAAGTTTCATTCCCAGGCTTACCTGGCTCAAAGCCTGCTGTATTGTTCTAAACTGATGCATTTTAAAAGTATTTTATATTGATGCCATACTGGGAAGAGTCATGGGATAACTGCTGAATATGAAAAATTTGAATCAATAGTCCTTACGGAAGGGAAATTCCCTATTTCTATCTCAGCCCCTCAAGATCTTTAGTAAAAATGACAATAGGGCTCATTTATACCAATTACATTCAAAGGTCACTTGTTTTCTCTCCTGGATGGGTTCTCTTGCACCTTGGGTCTGCAGGCTGTGAGCAGAAGAAAGCTCAGGCCTGTGAGTCCCCTCCCTGCACACCTGGCTCCTCTGGATTGAGTCAGTACTCTTGCTCCAGGACCCGCCTGTACCCTCCCTGGGCTGCTCTGCCTCTGTCTTCTTGCTTGTGTTTACCGTATATGCAACTGCTATCTGGGAGGATCTGCAGACGGAAACCCTGTGACTTGCTAATGAGATTTCCCAAAGATAGTGTCAAATTAAAACCTTGCCCTCTAAGTTCACATAAACATCAAGGGATGCAACAGCCAAAGTCTGAGCTCTCCTTGAGAAGTGGCAGCTCTTTTTTCCTCTAAGCATTCGCTTATCTGAGCTGAAGAGACCTGGCCCCAGCAAGCAATTGCCCTGAGCACTTACATACTTGAGTAAACAACAGTGGTGCTGAGCTCAGGGTGTCTAAGAAGACACCCTGAGCTCAGCTGGGTGCTCCATCTTTCTGCAAATTAAGTCCAGTGGTGAGCAGATGGAAGGAAATAAGACATCTGCAGCCCAACCCAGTCAGCATCTCTGGGTGCTTATGAGCTGTCGGGGGTCAGCTTGGATTTGACTCCCAGCTCTGCTCTGTGACCTTTTGGGCAAATCACTAAAATCTTCCAGTCTCCTGTCTAGTCCTCAGCTTCCGCATTTGCATACTAAGGATACCTGATCTCACAGGGTTCCTGTGAATTTGGAAAATGCAAGCAAAGCACTCAACACGGGCCTGCTCTTCAGAAAGCCCTGAACAACTTAAACTCTCATTTGCTGCTGCTTCTGGTATAGATGTTGCCCAGCTTGCTGGGGAAATAAAGGAAAATGTTGTCAAAGCATTCCCAAGTCCTGCCTATATCAAGAATAAGACTTGAAGTGAGCATGGAAATCAGCCCTGATTCTGAATGCCTTGTCTCAGAAATCTGAGAGGGTTCACTGAGCCCAGGAGGTGAGCTGGAAATCTCACATGGATCCCTCAATCTCTAGTTTGATGGGGAGACTGGACAGGACGTGTTGAAGACACAGCTAGTGCCTAATGTGGTAGAATACAAAGTGTGTGGGTTTTATCATCTAACTTTGAATGGTTCTACCATTTGACACCTCTGTTTCTTTTGATGAGTTACTTAATTTTTTCAGACCTCAGTTTCCTCTTTAAAAAAATATAGGGATAATCATATTTCCCTTGCCAGGGAAATTTTTATTATTGAAATTAAATGAGATAATGTCTCGAAACATTAAAATCCTTCTTTCCAGGACCAGGGGAGTAATACTCTTAATTTTTTTTACTCTTACACTTCCCCCTTACTATACTCTTGTCTTCATTTCAGGAAGAAAGGGTAAAAGTTGTGAACAGAACCAACGGAAAAAATGTAGAAGAAATAAAGAGCACGAAGTCAAACGATTTCTAATCCAAAAACTAGTACAACACAAAATGCTAACTATGTTCGGAGGGCAGCTATTAAATTTTGAGCTTCTTATCACAGGGCGCAAATACCGTATTTTCCAACAAAGCATTCACTGTTGCTACTGTAAGGGGCAGAATGCTACTATAAGAGCGATGACAGTTCTTTTGTTCTTCAGTCTAAGCATCTTTTCAGGCTGTGAGTTCCAACTTTTCAGTCATTTGCTCAGATAATTTTGTACTTCCACAAAAATCCTCTGTGACTTCAAAAGGACATTTCAGAGGCACATTGAGGATCCCTCTGGTTGATAACCTCTCAACTCTGATTTGAGGCATGTTGGATTTCTTAAAAGGAAGAAAAGGGTTACACAGGGAAAGAGTTTGACGCTGAATTTATTTTCCAAAATAGTAAAAGCACCAAGTGCTCAGACCCTGAGTCCCAACAGGGCTCCATTCTAGTTAAAGGAGACAGTCGGGAGAGCTGAACCCGCCGACCAGAGGCTGAACTGCTCCCTGACGCCGAGGCTCCGCCAGGCACCTGCTCAGCAGGGAAATGCTGCCCCGAGAGCTCGGATTCACTGCTCCTGATGGTCAAGATACTATCGCTCACCTTCACCAGACAGAACCTGCGCCTCCAGTGAAAACCTACACGGGGAAGTGCATCCCACATTTTACAAATGGTAAAAATGGGTAAGAAAATGAAAAAACATCCACGTAATTTTCCAAAGCCACAATTCGGGGTCTTAGGATGTCTCATGGAAACTGATGTGAAGGGGTCAGAGCTTTAGTTGAGTGTTCCTTTTCCGGCACATCATTGCACCATATAATCGTCGTAACGGTCCTGCATTGCAGGCTATACTATAGTCATCTTGTACAACGGGAAACAAACTTAGAGAGCTTACCTAACCTACCACTAGCTAAGTGGACAGGTTACAATTTAAGCTTAAGTCTCAGCAGTCTCTCTACTCTCCCCTCCTGCCTTTAAACTCTCACTTCTTTCATCTTCCTTCTTCAGATTGTCTTCTTGACACGTGAGAATTAAGATCTCCTAAATCTGCGGCTGGTGTTGTTGTATATGGGATTGAAATGTGCCCCGGCCACCGAAAGGAGCAGTGGGCTCATCTCAGGAAAAGACCAATCATACCTGAAAGGAGAGGAGCACAGGCTAGAGGACAGAGGCAGGGTTTTGTGCTCAGAGAAGAGGGGAGAAGGAAGACAGATGTGAACCTTCAGCATCTGCAAAGAGGAACCGAGGCCCGTAAATCCAGCTCACCCAGGGCTGATTCTGCCCCCTCAAGGGTCATTTGACTTCCAGAGACATATTTTCAGATATCACAATTGAGGGGCCTGTGCTGCTGACAGCTAGTGGGTAGTAGCCAGGGACGCTGCTACACATTCTGCCATGCACATGACAGCACCCTAGTCACCCCCCCAAAAAAAAGAATGGGTCCAGCTTAAAATGTCAATAGTGTGGAGAAACCTGGCCTGAAGTTGTAACTCTTTGAGAAGGACTAGGGGCAAATGAAAGGAACTTGAGTATCTGTGAGTTAATGAATGAAACAGTGAGACACGAACTAATGATCAGGTTATGAAACAACTAACTACATCTGGAAGCACCAAGGAGACACAGAAAGTGGTTTTAAGTTGAATTTTGATTGATAATTGCATACCTCTTAATTGACATGCACAGTTATATGCATGTAATAACGTATCAGTTAACCCAATGTTGAAGAGAAATATAGACCCACCTTCCACTCTCTGACCCCATCATTGTAGCCTGTGCAAGACAGCACATTTTTTAGTTAAAAAATATTTAATCGTGCACATCACTTAAAATTTCCAAGACTTATTTCCTCCTCCTCCTCTTTTTCTTCTTCTTTTTAAAATTCCTTGAAACCTGTGCCTGTGCGTGTGCACTTTGGCTGCAGCTTTGATTCCAAGGGGAAAACAGCTATAACCCAGGGTCTGCTGTAATTAATACAGCTTTTGCTACTGCACTCTCTCTTTCCCTCTCTTTGAATTAAGTTTAGGCCACATCCTCAGCAGACGTTAGTCAGCCAAAACACGCAAAGAGGGAGGAGAAAAACAGAGTAGTTAAACCTATCACTGCACTCTTCATATGTAACAAGACCAACCACTAACCTCACTTCCTGGTATGATCAGTATTATTACAGTGGAGCTCTTGATGTTGGGTTTCACTATAGTAAAACCCATGGTTTCGCTAAGGTATTTTCCCATGAGAACATTTTAATTAATTTATTAATTGCAAATGAAACTACAGACGTTTGAGTGGGTTGGCGGTAGCGGGGTGTGCGTGTGTGCACCGGAGCGCATGCGCGTATGTCTATGTGTGTTTTCACTGCTTCTGGATCCACCTCCCTGCCTCAACCAGTCCAGGCCGGTTAGCAGCTCCAGTCACTGATCCCCACACAAGTCTGCGCAGGTGACTTGTCACGTGAAGGCAGGATCCTGTCAGGTCGGCACAGCTATGCAGGGAAATAGCATTGTCATAATCAGGTGCTGGCTTCTTGGCACCCGGAACCTGGCTCTGGGGAAGAGACTGGCAGCAGTCTCCTTAGAGACTGGGGTGTTATTTCTAACTAGGACCAAATGTTTAGGTATTTGTTAAAGCTTCCTCTTCACGCCAAAGAAGGCTTGGTCCCCTGTGTCAGGATTAGCACCTTGCTGGTGATCTCTAGATACCCTTCCTAACCTACTGGTGGCAACTGAATGGTGGTCTTTGCTCTCTCAGCCCCAAACCCTTGCGAGTTCTGGGGTTTTAACAGAGTGTCATGACACTGGACAGGCAAAGATTTGAACATGGCCACTTCGTAGGAGGGAATTGGAAGAGTTAGATTGAGCTGCTCTTCAAGTTCTGTACTCAACTAGATATTGAGCAACTTACCTGAATACCATGCATTCAATTAAAAAAATAAATAAATACCATGGAGTCTCACTTTTCCCATTAATAAAATAGCAACAAACACAGCTACCTGTCAGACCACTGTCAAGATTAACAGAAGCTGAATATGAACTGTTTGACACAGACTAGGCACACAGGAAATGTCTCTTATTTCCTTATGTTATCACTATTATTCTTCCATCAGCCCTACAGTAACAGTTGGGCTGTTTTCACTCTCAACTCTTCGGTTTCCATTTAAAAAATGATTCAATGTTAAATTAAAATAGAAAAATAAATAATTAAAGCAAGGCAACCTATATTTCCCTTTCCCCTCCCTTGCTAACTTAGGGATATGACTTAACTGTGGTTAATTATCTGTTTGTTTGCTGTGTCTTGTTTAAATTAAAACGTAAATCCCTCTAGGGCAAGAGCTAGATATTTTCCACTTTGTGTACTTCCTCACTCCTTCACTGCATTAGGAATTACTGATGTCTCAGTCGAGTGCTCATAAGGTTTACTGATAAATTTTGGAGTCATAATCAAAAGCTTACAGAGTGGTATCACTCAGTTTAACTAAGAATCTTTAAGTCACATTACCAATAGGGACCATAGCCCTGTAAGTGTCCTGTATCTATAGTTTAAGCTCAAATGGAAACTATTATTTGCAAAAAATAAAAATAAATTCTAAAAATAATGAAAGTCATGGATGACAATTTTAGCATGTATTTTGTAAGAATGGAGTTCAGTATAGAACATAATATATACCTTGGTGTGTTTTTCTGTTCAAAAGCTTATTGTTAATTAAAATAAACATTAGATTCTTGAGGTTTACTGAAACTTCATTGCATTTTTTTTTTAAAGGGCAAGCATGTGTGTGAGAGAGAAAACGAGCAAGAGAGAGATAAAAGTTAATTAATAGAATTTGGCCTTTCTCCAAAATATACTCTGAGGTTGAGGTATTTGAGATTGGGTAAATCAGGTTGGTGGGTATGTGCAAAACATCTGTCATGATGGTCTTGACATAAAACACCACTCACTGAGAAGGTACAACAGCATATTCAACTGCCTCATTATGACTTTCAAAAACATGCCACTCCCTGCATGACACTATTAAGTGTCTGGGTCCTGACTGGCCAATAGTTTGCATTGATTATAATGCATTTCACCTTCTGAGGTTGGCTTGGAAAGTTGAATGGTGAGTGAAGTCATTGGTTCCCCTGGGAGTTCATTTATATCTCCAGTGGGAGCTAGTTTTTCCACTGCTTTTTCTTAAATGGAGTTGGGAAAATTTGATTGGGTTTGGAGTACCCTATCTGGTACTATTTATAATCTATTAGTCCCCATTTATTACAGGGCCTGGAACTAATTGCACATAAAAATTCCCAACTAGTTTCTGAATTAAAATAGTTATTTTTATGGCAAGAGCCAGGCTTCCCAAAGGAATACAAATACTATGAGATGCTCCTTGGAAAGGGATCTATTGTTCAGATACATTAGAGGGGTAACAGTCCATTGATTCTCCCTCTTATTTACCTATTGCTTGATTTTAGGGTCCAAAATAGCAGGATTAGTGTAGATGTTATCATTAAAGCCCGTGGCACAGTGAAAAGAAAATGGGAGATGTGAAAATACTGCTGATTAAATGAAGAAATTAATAAAGGCCTGGAAAGTCTTGTAGTGAAGAAATCCATTTAGCTTTGCTCAATTAAACATTTTTCAAATTTGTAATGATCACATAGCCATTCTCTTTGTACAGAACTATTAATATACATAGAACTAATCTTCCAAAGAACACACTTTAGGAAAGTCTGGTTTAGAGTAGTAAACACATTCATAATTATATATGCGATAATTCATTCAACAAACATTTTAGTACCTACTATGTTCTATGTCCTTGGGGATATATCAGCCAACCAAAACAGAAGCTCTTCCACTGTTGAACTAAACAACCTACTAGGGGAATTATGACATACATATTTTTAATAGAAGGCAGCATATATACAAAAGTACAAATTAGGGGACCACAAAGTGAGAAATGGAAAAAAAATCACACTTGGATATTGCTTGTGTGATTCATGTATGGTTGTTGCTCACACTTGGATTTTGATCTGTAGAATTTAGGAAGAAGAAGGCCTGTTACTCCTGGAGAGAGTAAAGAGGAAGAATAAGGCTGTTTTGATTTCACCAGTTTTCAGTAAGCCGCCTCTAGTGGCCCCCTCAAATACTTTCCATCCAGAAATGTAACAATTAGCTTTATTCAGAGTCATCAAGACCATCCCACACACAGTTATTGCCCCTGCCATCAGGTGCTACAATTTATATTCTTTGACTATAGGGGTTACAAACTTTAAAATCCTGCAAAGGCTAAGAAAGTACTGTATTAGGAATGAACGAAATGCTCTGGGTGTAGAACAACAGCGAGTAGTGGGGAGAGAGTTTAACTAAAAAGCACACACTCCCACCAGATACAAATAACTACTGTCACGGGCTTGGTGTCAGAAGTCTTGTGATTCGTCAAGAGAAGCCATAAATCTGGATTTTGATCTACAATTTTTATTATATCATTATTTTTAAATATTGACAACCAATCCCATTACACACAAACACCTACATATATATATAGTAGATTAAACAGACAGATTAGTTTTCCTTTCTTTCAAAAGTCCCACTAAAAATTACAATAAAGTGATTTTTTTTTTTTAAAAAAAGGATGTAAACCTCAAGGAAGTGAGAAACTGGAGAGGGACAAGAACGACAAAATTTTGGAAGCCGGTAATGGGATGGACCAGTGGTAACTGGCTAAACTGACCCAAGAAAGCTAAATCCCAAGCCTGGAATGAGAAAAGCTACATTCTTTACGAATTTTCAAAAACTTCAGTAATGACACGTGACTGTGACTGGGAAAGAAGGCAGGATGGCTAACATCAGAAGGTTTAAAAAGCTGACCTAAGAAGCATTTAGATCTCTAGATGCTCGCGCTAACGCATTCCGAGCAACTGCTCTTCCTTACACTCTCAATAATTTATGGATTTATCCTGTGGCCAGTAGGAAACAGAGGGTCTGTGGATTGGGGATGGTAGGCAAGTATGAGAACGTGGATGCCATAATGAATGAAAACGTGGGAATTATGCAGCCTGCATTCTGAATCTTGAAATGAGGCACCCTTCACCCCAGGCTTCTTCCCCATTCAACTCCAAACATACTGGCAGCCTGACCTTTAACCCTCAGACAGGAAACTGGGAGAATGTTCTCTTGCGGAGCTGACCAGTATTCTCTTGGGGTGGGGACATCAAGAGATCCCAGACTAATGGCCTAGATCTAGATCACCTAGATCATTCTATAGTAACACTGACAGTAGTCCCATCAGCATTATTCTAATCAAGTGTTTTAGTCCCCACTACTTTTCATAGAGCAGACGTCCAAGAATCAACAGATATCTGAAAACAGCCTCTAATATAAAAGAGAGGGACCAAACAAACAAAGCAAGACAGAAGACAGACTACACAGGAAAAAACTAAAAAACAAGAAAACCTTCAAAGAGGAACCAAGTATTCATATTTTCAGAAACAAGATATTGCCTCTACGAGATAAAAACAATATGCAATAAAAAAGAACATTTAAGGAACACAAAAGAGGTTGTATACATTAAAATCGTGTTAGAAATAAATGAAAACTTCAATAGAGAAGGTAAAAAATAAGCTGAGGGAATTCTTCAGAAGGTAGACACAATGTCGAAGTGATTACAATTATATAGGAAATAAAAGAGTTTGAAAAATACAGGAAAACCAGTGCTGGGTTCCAAAATCTAGAAAATAAGAATTTCAGAAAGAAAACTCAGGGGCAAAAGATCAATCAAGAAATTTTCCCCAATACAAACTGCTAGATTAAATGTATCTACCTTTTAATTGTCCAGCCCAGTGGATGAAAATGGAATCATGCCAAGGACCATAATGCTGCAATTTCAGAACAAAGTTCTGGCTGGGGGTAGGGCAAGCCATGTACACCAGATCAGAAGGCAGCATCACCTCGCACTTAACACTAGACTAAAGAAGACAGCAGAGCAGTGCCTTCTACACAGAAAGTGAAAGCACAAAGAATCCTATATTCAACCAAGTTATCAATCAACCTGAGGCAGAATAAATATGTTTTCTGACATGCACAGTTTCCAAAAGTTACTCGCCATTCATCCTTTCCCAAGAAACTACAAAAGGATGCATTCCACCAAAATGAGGCCATAAACAAACAAACAAACAAAAGAAACACGGGGTATGGGAAATAGTGCATCTGATAGCAGAGAAGAAAAATGAGCCTCCAAGATGAGAGTAAAAGGTGGCACACTACACATTTCAGAAGAAGCAGTCTGATCGAAGACGCAAGGCCCATGTGACTGCTGCCTCTGAAACTTCTTTAAACCTGAGGGCAGAATACCTGGCACAGACACTGGTACTGGTTCATCTTCATCACGTGCTGATGTAATTCCCACTCTCCCCACCATTCCCTGCTATCTGATTCAAATGAGATTATTCATTTAACCCTATATACATATTCTGCTTTGCTTAGGTTTGAGAGCTGGACCTACACCTTTGTGAATTTAGTTTCTGGAACATATTAACCTAGTGAACATATTTCTGCCAGATATTTAGTACCAGGCTCATACTATAGCCACACCAGGTGCACCAGCTTGGTGAGTCTTGGGTTACTCAAGTCTTACTCATAAACTTGCCATTGATTTCCCCAGAAGGAGATTTTGTAAACTCTCAGGGAACTGAAACCAGAGCTACCGTTCAGTTTATTTTCTCTGTGGACTTCTCATATAACTTATAATAATATCATCCTGTCCTTACGCAGCTAGGATTGTGCTTGCTACTTAGGTTTACAAACGTAACAGTATATCGTTTAAGGATAAATTCATAGGTGGTACAACTTTAAAATCAAACAAATAAGCAAGCGAGTGAGTGACTATCACAAAACTCAGGTTAGTGGTTACTTCCAGGGGAGGCGGGTGTATTAGTTTCCCACGGCTGCTATAACAAATTACCACAAACCTAATGACTTAAAACAAGACGGCTTTATTCTCTTACAGTCGCAGAAGTCAGAAGTCTAAAATGAAGATGGAGGCAGGGCTGTTTTGCTCCTGGGGAACTCAGGGGGGGATCCATTTCCTTTCCTCATCTAACTTCTTGAGGCTACCTACATGCCTTGGCTCGCAGTGCATCATTCCAAACTTTGGTTCCATCATCGTATCTTTTTCTGACTATGATTCCTAGTCTTCATGCATTCCTCTTATAAGGATCCCTGTGATTACACTGAGCCCACCTGCACAATCCAGGATAATCTCCCCACGTCAGGATCGTTAACTTAATCACATGGGCAAAGTCCGTTTTGCCATGTGAGGCAACATATGCACAGGTTGCAGGGACTAGGGCCACAGAAGGAAATGCAACCTAGAAAGGTCATGTAGGGGGCCTTAGGGGGGCTTTTGGTAATGTTCTACTTATTAAGCTGCATGATGGCGAATGGCTACTAATTTTTTTATCTTTCAACTGTACATATGTGTTTAATATACTTTTCTTTATATGTCAATATGTCATATGTTTCACAAAAGTGGGCTGCACGTGTTAAGTATATGGATCAGGTTATCTTGTGGTGTCCAGTTAGCAAATTTAATCTAGACGGATACTCGTGTCACAGGTCTACAGTAGTGAGGGAAGTGATGCAGAGTTTATTTGGCACTTTCGTGCTTCCAATGTCCTTTGGACTTGGATTCATCAAAAGTAAAATTTTCTTGCAGTATTTGTCTTTTTTTTCCCATCTAGGTAAGTGGCATAGAATAGAGAAAATTTAGAAAGAATACAGTGCTTTCAGTTCTTTCAAGAACAAGCTGGAAGATTATTAACTATTACAAATTAGAAATGAAGAGCTGGGGAATACTGATCATCAAATTTTCAAGCTTGAAAGATGTATGAATACACCAGAAGAACATGTTTCCTAGCTAGTAGCTTAGACCGTCTAAATGTATGACTTCTTCCTGGCAAGTTAAAAGCCACTGTCTTCATTTAAACTGAAAAAAGCAAAAGCTAAGCGATGACATTATACAAGCATCATAGGAGCACAATGTTTAAAATTTATAATTTTTCATCTATAGAGGTATGAACAAGAATAGGTTACAACTGAGTTGGGATTGATTCCATTTGGATGTTAGGTAGAAATGTGTGCCTCAAATGATGAGTTTGCCCTGAACCTATACCTTAAATTCAGGCTGACTCACTCTGGTACCATTAACAGAAGTCTCTAACATACCGGCCCTACTGGAAGATTTATTCTAGTTCCCATTATCATAGCTTTTTGATATAGTTATTATGACCATTATTAATGATAAAAAACAATTTCCTTATATCCTATAAATGCTATATATATATATGTTATATCTATCAATTGATCAATCTATAGATTATATGCAGTATTATATGGCATATTTTGATATGTATAGTATATAGAGTGTATAATAGTATAACATGATAAAATGACATAGTATATATATATGCATATACATATTTACATATATGATCAAGGCAAATAACATGTCGAATAAAATCAAAATTTGGAAGAGGAGCAGGGATAGAAGTTACCAGACACTGTAATATGCTGATCTTTTATACCTGGAGTTTAAAAGATACAATTTAAAGTACATAACATGGGGGACTTCCCTGGTGGTGCAGTGGTTAAGACACCATGCTCCCAATGCAGGGGGTCAGGCTTCGATCCCTGGTCAGGGAACTGGATCCCACATGCAGGCCGTAGCTAGGAGTTAGCGTGCCACAACTGAGGAGCCCGTGAGCCACAACTTAGGAGCCCACCTGCCACAACTAAGACCCAGTGCAACCAAAAAAAAATAAATAAATATTTTTTAAAAATTAAAAAAAAATAAAGTATATAATACAAATAATAATGCAAGGTTATATTTAGACATATAAATACAAGCACTAAAGAAATTATATAAATGATCAATTAACTTCTGTTAATAATGCAAAGGATGGAAAAGTAGATAAATTGACAAAAGAGCAAACATAATATTTTATTTGCTTAGTCAACAGATGCTCTCTGGAAGAGGGAGTTGAAAGGAATGTGCAAGTTCTGATTGCAAAGAGACTACAAGAATAAAAAATGTCGAGTGAAACTTTCAAATAAGAGAAGATGCACACACAACAAACAGTAGAGCTTGGAAACAGCATATTATAAAAGAAGGAAAATAAAAGAAACAATGGCAATAAATAAAGTATAACATGAATTACGGCATATGCGCTTAGACTTTTATCAGTAAATGTAAACTGTATAAAAATGTAAAGACCAAAAAGAAGATAAAAAAGCACCTCCTCTCAGACTAGATTACAAGCCTATACTGTAGAGCTCTATGCAGACTGCAACTCTATATCATGTGAAAGTGACACCAAAGCAAAGGGACCTGACAGAGGAGGAAGGTGAAGGGCAGGCAGGTGGTGGTTGAAAATAAAAATGTGGACCAAGGAATAATAAGCAAATGAGTGATCAAAGGAAACAGAGATTCTAATCTTAATAAAACAAGGTTGAATTCAGAAGAAGAGAATTACAAAAGGATACACAGGGAACATGAAAATTTGCAATCCACAATAAATATCTAATAGGAATGAATAACTATGCACCAAAAAACAGACTGACAAATTTCTTAGGGAAAAAACAATAGGAAATACAAAAAGTACACAGAATTCCAATAGTAGTAGATTTCAATGCACCTCTCCTACTTATGACAGATACAGTGCATAAAAAATAAGTATGAAAATAAAAAACAAGAAAAAATGACTAAGGGAGATCTAAAAGTGGTGTGTGTGTGTGTGCGTGTGTGCGCGCGCGCGCGCGTGTGTGTGTGTGTGTGTGTGTGTGTATTTAATTCCAGATTCAGGAAAAAGTAAGTCTTTACAAGGGCCCATATGACATTCACAACTGATAGCTTATAGAGCCATAATGTAACTTTAATAAGTTCCAATAAAGTAAAAATAGGACAGTAGGATAGAAAATGTTTTTTTTCATGAAAATAAAAGAATATGTGATAACAAAATTAAGAGAAAAAAGTGAAGAAATTGAAAATAAACTATAAAAACTTGTTGACTAAAAGTGAAAATAAAATCCAAGATTTCAGAAAGTCTAAACAGCAATGAAATAAAACTTATATTAATAAGATGAAAACTATAGATATTAGACTTTGCAAGATTCAATTAAAGTATTTAAGAGAAAAATTCACATGCATAAATACTAAAACTGATAAAATAATGAAGACTAAAAATAACAACTCAAGAAGAAAACGGATCACAAAAGAAATACAAATAAAATAAAAAAGGAGAAATTCCAAAAATAAAATCATCAATGTATTTAGTAATATAAAGTAGAAATGATTATAGCAATAAAAATAGCTTGCATTATTGTATACTTAATCTATGCAAGGTACTTTGTTACAGTTTGAATCTACAGTCCTATTTAATAATAATGATCAAGAAATTTAAAACTATTTTTGAATAGCCAAACCATTAGAAAAGTTGATTAGAAAAAATGGACAAAAAGCAAAAATACACAAAATCAGCTATAAAAAGAACCAAACTACAAATAGAGAATTAAGAAAAAAACATTAGAAAGTATATCAGTAGCATTTGCTGGGAATTCTGACATCTTAGATTAAATGGATATTTTTTAAATATACATGAATTACCAAAATTGACTCAAGAAGAAATGGAACACAAGAAAATATAAAAAAGCATTAATAAAATTGAATCTGTTATCAAAAATGCTCTCCCTTAAAATCTTAGGCATGTGATATTCAATTGTACGCTGCTTAATTGCATAGGAAGACCACTCCATAAAATTAACAACTATAAACAAACAAACAAGTAACCAAACGAAATCCAGAACTTGAGAAACCCCTCGTGCTCCAGCAGAAAAAAGATGCAAAATCATGCCGGGGGACATTTTCACCATTAGGCATTCACAGATCCCCTAAGATAACGCTGTAACAACCACCACAACAAGAACTGCATACTATATGAAGAGTTTGCAAGTAAAAGAATTCACGTAGAAATGAACAAACCTATCGAAGGAACAGTTGTGGGAGCCCAGGATATTTTCATGTATATAATGAAGTTTATTAGCCTTACAAATTAGTGAGGATGAGTCACTGAATGAAGGTTACTGGGACAATTTACATATACATATTTTAAATATTAAGTCCAAAAACTCAATTAAAAATGGGCAAAATACTGTAATAAGTAATTCACAAAAGAGGAAATCTGAATGACCAATTAGCATATGAGAAAATGCTCACTCACTCTGATAATTAGAAAAATACAAAACATCAGGATACCATCTCACACTTATCAGATTGGCAAAAAATAAATCAAATAAAAGATCTGAAAATACCAATTGCTCGAGGTGACGTGGAGAAATGACATCACTCACACACTCGCCTCTGAAAGGGAAAATCATGCATTCACTAAAAGACTAATTTGTTTTTCTCCCACGTTGAATCCTCTGTCCCCCCAATGTCCCTTGGCTTATCACATGTCCCCAGACTTACTCAGAAATCATCTTCTAAGACCCTCTCACTTCTTCCAGATAATATTTTCATTTAAAAAAGGCTACCTGCAACTTATTTGCGTTTCAAACCCTCATCTCCGGCCAGACTGGGCACCGGAAGGATTCAGAAATGATGATGGAACTACACGCTTCATGAAAGGATACACGTTCCCTGCACTCTTCTACTGCATGACTGGTTTGTGATTTCGTGCAGGCCTATTTCAGATGTAAGCACACATCCTTAGATCAGTTACTGCATACAGACCACCGCGGTGGCAAACTCACTCTGGCTGGTGACAACGCGGCAGGGTGGAGTGCCACCTTCTCCACAGGAAGAAGGGAATGAGCGAGAATCCCCCAAGTCCACTGTCCACAGAAGGTTCGGCTGGCGTGGCTCTGAACTTCTATTTCGTAACTGACCCACGTGGAAAGGGTTTTTCCACATTGAAATCAAAATGAGTGGGATTGGTTTTGTTTTAACTAGTTTTCCTTCATATGTGAGATTTCTGGCATATAGCCTGAGAGGTCTGCTGTAATGAAATGCATTTAGTGTGAAGAGGGGACATAGAAAATTTCGTCTTATTTTTACATTTTTTCCCATGCCTGTAAACACCCCATTTCACCTGGCAGAAAACTTTTTCGTGACCAAAGTCTCACAGGCAAAACAGGTTTGGACCCAAAGGAAATAAAGAGCAGCGCTCGCTCTTGTCTTTCCTGCTATGCAGAGTGATTTCACAGGCACTAACCCACTGACTAAGAGGAAGGTTGTGTCCCCTCAGCTTCCCCCAAGGTGGCCTGCCCAGGTGGAGCAGCTCTGATTTACAGGGTAAGTCCTCAAGGACCCAGGCCTGGCCTTCATTCTCGGCAGACGCTGCTCTTGCCATCAATTTTTATCTATGAACCCCTGCCAGGGAAAGTGGTAACACAGCCTATAGTTTTCCTATGCTACTCACCACTTCTCCTTGTGCATGACAGTCATGGGTGCAAGGCGAGCTGATTTTATCAGGAGATGTACTTATAGGCTGCTGGTGAGTGCTGTATCAAAATGTGATAGGGGTGAAGGAAACAGGGAGGAGTTTTTCTGCCTTAATCACTCTCCCGGCAGAAAACAGAATCCGCACAGGTGTGTCTGATCTCCTCAGGGGTTTATCTCCTGATAACCACATCCTCTATAATTCCCTTACTGCTATTTTTTCCCAGGTTCAGATACAAAGAAGTGATTTAGATGATTAGACTGACTGACAAAAAACTGTCAGCCAGTCTGCACCATATGGCATTTTAAAGGAGACTATCCACTTTTTGCAGGTCTGGCCGCCATTAGGCCAGTGTCAACAAATTAAATGCTTCCTGGAAGAGCCAGGCTGGTGCAGTAGCCTTTTTTTTTTTTTTTTTTTAACATCTTTATTGTAGTATAATTGGTTTACAATGGTGTGTTAGTTTCTGCTTTATAACAAAGTGAATCAGCTATACATATACATATGTTCCCATATCTCTTCCCTCTTGCGTCTCCCTGCAGTAGCCTTTTGTATTTACATTTCCAGTGCCCTCTCCACGAGCAATTCAAAACCTAAAGCCTAAAAACTTTCACTGCTCTTAAGAGAGGTAAAGGGCACAGAGTGGGAGTGTGCATCACTACTCCGGAAGTACAGGACTGTTGGCCAGTGCTTTATGATGGATTTGGGGAGGTCAGCTGCTATATCCATACTGATCTAGTGGAACAAATGCAGCGACAACGTGTCTCTTACATTCAGGCTGAAATAGCAAAAGCCTACGATCAGGGGGTTGGAAGCAACAGATGAGTTACTGTGGGATAATTTCCTATCTAACTCTCAGATAAAGTGATTGTTAATATTTCAATCTAGTTTAATTCAGAGAGAGCTTATGATAATGCTTATATCCCATTTTTGGATTGAGTGCTTTGAAAAGTCTATTCATTAGTATAATGACCGAATTTTTTTAGAGAACAAAATTAAACAGGGAATTACGGAGAAATGAATACTAATTTAGCCAAAGCTTGTTTTCTGTCTGAAGTAAGAGGATGTGACAGCCATCCTTAAATACAGAAGAGTGACATTGTATCACACTTGCAGCTTCTGTGCTCTCTCAGGGGGCTATGCATTATCTTAAATTTTAAATAAGGTATTCTCTTGTAAATTAATGGTCTTTTTCTTCTGACTTAATAATTCTTAATCATTAAGAGTTCTTGTTTTCATCTTTAAAAAAAATAAGAGCCTGTGACTCTTTTAAAGACATATTACGTACTAAGCTCTGTTCTAGGAGCTGGGGATGCATAGGTGACATGAAATCTGTGCATACAGATTTAACATCCTATTCTAGTCAGGGAAATAGTAAGATTCTGATTCTGATTCAATTACTGCCTCTACAGTGAGTACCAGGACTCTTATCATGGCAATTCTGTGCAGTTCCAAAGTGTCCTGACAGCAAACATTTCCTGGGCACTTTCACAGATGAAAGTGCAATTACATAGTACATTCGCACTCTGAAGCAACACTGAAAAAACCCAACCAAACGTTGGTGAAAGCAACAAAGGTTGATGCAACTGGTATGATCTAACAAGGCGTGATGGATGGCTCAGCCTAAATGCGTGTGCGTGAAGCCATTTTACATGACATTTATTCAAATATCATGTTTTTAATGGTTTAATGTGCAAGGTTTCCTTTCTCTCAGGGAATCCTTGCATTTTCAAAATCTTATTTTTCTTATAACCTTGTAGAAGTCCTCCTTCAGTCCACACAGTAAGGGCACAATAGATATGTGTTAATGCTAATACTAATAAATAATGCTAATAATACTAATTAGTACTACTAATTATGAATTCTCCCTTTTCCTCAAATCTGAGAGTTTTGATTTTTCCCTGGCATAAAAAAATAACAATAGCAAGAGCAACAAATATTTTAAATACTCACTTTCTCCGGAACATGAATTTAGAGATAGATTATAACATTAAGAATGAAGCCTCGCCTCTAGTTGAAAGAAAGTTCAGCCAGAAAACATACATCACAAGAAGGTAACCTGCCTAGGAAATGATATGAAATACCGCAAGAGAAAATGCGTCCTTGCAGATGGTAATTAAAAGACCACAAGAAAAATTTCTCCTTATACTTACAGCTATAACTGAACGTATACTTACAACTTATAACTGAAATAGGGGTAATATTTAAGTTAAACTAACTGTTATGTATCTAAACCTGATGGGTAGGTTTCCGTCCGTTTATGGTAGAAGAAACAGAAAGGTATACATTCATTTTACTACATGATCACGGCTGCTAAATATGGATAGCATATTTTTGTAAAGAACATAAACAATTTTATAGTTTATCTTTCTAATTTTCCAGTAAGTCCAGGTTACTGATGGTAAAATGACTTGACTCAAATACATACTAAGTTTTCATTTATTTTTCCTGCACTATTCCTGAACACCTGAATGAAACATTTCATGAATGGAAAGTTAATCTACCCAGACCTGGATGCCAAAAGCATTATGAGAAATTAGACTCATTTTTTGGATTTAGTCAACCACATAGAAGCATTGTGCACAGGGGTTAAGATAGGGACTTGATCTCAAAGTCCAGAGCTTGATCCGTAGTTGAAATAATCAAGGTGCTTTGCATTTTTTTTTTCATTTGAATGGATTCAAATCACCAGCTTAGTCAGTTTTCACCCAGAACTTAAGGCACTGAGGAATTCCCAGGGCATAAAACTTTAAACGTGAAATCATCATTTCTGATGACAAATGTTCTTACTGACACCTGAATCGTGGCCACTGTGTAAGTTCTGCGTCTCCAGAAGTGCACTGGGGTACGGCTGGACTTGGATACAGCGCAACTATCTATACAACTTCTCTATTATTTTTCATTTTATATTTTTCTCCAGACAGACAAACAAGAGGCTTAGCTTAAGACAGGGATTTAAAACTTAAATCTTTTTGTTTTCTGTGAGCAGCTCCATTCAAAAATCATTTTTTAAAAATATTAAGATGTCATAGACAGCTCTGTAGATATTCAGTGGAGGTGAAGTAAGCAGTTGAGTTTAAGATTGATAGCTATCACATTGGTGGAAGCCAAACAGGGGTCAGCGCCATGACATGAAACCCTAAGATGACGCCTACACTAAGAGTTTAATTCCTGCCTCTGGAAAAGAAAAGCCGCATAACACGAGTGAAAGTGAGGAGGATGATGAAAGAGCAAAGCAGTTACAATTTAATAAACAGAGACAGTTACGTGCACTGACATTATTACCTTGGTTTGTTTTATGATTGATATTAAATATTAGGTACAGTAGATAAAATAATATTTATAAAATGTTTTTAGAGTATAAAATGAGTCACTATAGCAATGACCTATTCTCTCACCACACTGTTTAAGAAATAGTATATTATAATTTGTTTTTCAGTTTTATGTGTACATGAAAAGCTTAATAACAAATAAAAATATGATTTGCCTAAGGAAGGATATTGAATTATGCTTCTACCGCTACATTTATTTGTGAGACTTTAAAAAAAAAGACAATGATCATAGATTTTGCCTTAGCAAAGAATTGGTATCCCATCAATACGCATTTCTACAAACATACAGTAACGAAGAGTCAGTCATAATAAAGATGTTTCTACACTAATATTCATAATCGAGTCAGAAATTACTTAATTTCTGTAATAATTCACAGAAATCTACCTTATGATTGTGCCATTTTTCTTTCTTGTGAATACTAACCACCAATATTCAAAGGGCACTCAAACTTCAACTGTACTTTGGAGTTTTCACATTTGAACCTCTCTATAACCTACGTTTTCAGCTTAACTACTTTCCTGGAATCCGTTGTCAGTGTCCCCTCTACAGTATTTCACAGGTAAAGGTTCATGAAAGCATGCTTCTTTAACTCTTTCTCTGTTTGGACGTGTGCTAAACTCAAAATTCAGGGAGGAGAAGTGCTCTTTTCTTGGTATTACCCCATGGATGCGGATCCATCTGAGTTTGCCTTGGGCAACGAGGGAGGGGACAGTATGGCATGACTGTAAATGAAGAAAAATAGGGAAAATTAAGCAAAGCATCCTGTTTACTTTCAGTTGGAAAGTCGAGTAGAACAACCTGCTAAGCCACAACCTTGTTTTTGGACAGATTATGCATTTCATTAGCAAAAAGGTGGTTTTCAAAAGCACCTTTTTGAAAAAATAATCACTGAAGATGAAGGAAAAAAAATCACCATTTTAGGTACCATTCCTGGAATAGGCAGACCTCTTAATTTATTTTAACTACTTGGGCAGGGATATTTCAAAGACAGAGTCTCTGGGTACGTTGGCACCAAGACTAAACTGGGCAAGAGCTGGATCTTAAGTTCTTTCCTTGGGGAACATCAGCCATGTACTACTCCTGCAGCCATTCTTTCAGTAGTTCTAAATACGAGCGACTCTGCAGATTATCCTGCCTCTGTAAACAGCTTGGAGTTATTACAGATGGGGATAAATTATTTTGTGGGATTACGTGGAAATCTTATAGAACTATGAGCAGACTCTCCATGTAGTTAGGAGTCTCAGCCTGTGAAGCTCGGGACATTGGGGCATTGTCCTTGCACTCTGGCCTCTTGTGTAGGACAGCTGGAATAAGCTTAATCTCAAAAGAGACTGAAGAACCTTTTTAAAAAAAAAAAAAACAGGAAAAGAGAGTTGAGGTCCATTAAGTTTGCTTTACAGTCACTTTTGGCGTCAAAGGGAAGAGACAATTTCATAGTTGGTCTTGACTCCATGGATTCACGACTGGTAAGAATGACAGTTTATTAAATGGTGGTAAAAACTTAAAATACTAGTTTTACGAAATCTCTGGAAGATACTGAGAGGCTAAAACATCATTGCACTGTAGCTTTAACGTAGAATGGAAATTAAATGATGGTAAATGAACATGCTCCATTTTAGATTTCGAAACACTGATGGGAGCTAAAGCAGAGAGCCGTACCAACAGCATGTGAGCTAGAAAAGCACCACAGGATACCTTTTTAGGGTTGGGGGGCAGCATTACCAATATGAGGGCATGGAGTAACAAGGCATATCACTGAAGGGGCCCGACAGTGAAACAAGCACGAATAAAGAAACACCATGACAAGTAGAGGGGACAGTTTGTAGCTAGCACACCAGACAGTCTCCTTGGGGAGTTTCTAAAAGCATTAAAGGAATAGTTAGGGACAGCGCTAGGTAAGTACTTCTTTGACACTATTCAACTTTTTCTAACTTTACATCCCATTCCATTGCTGTGGTTTTGGAAAGAGATTAAATATGTGACTGTACAGGCACATCTCTTGACTTGTCTGGGGAAGACACTGAAAGAGTTTAACCAATCAGCCAACTACTAAAGTCTCAAGTAGCTTCACTGATAAATCCTTGAGACGTTTGACAAAATGTAGCTGTTTTCTGGTCCCACATAGTCTGGTTTTATTGAATTTTCCACCTTCTAAATCAAAAGTCTATAAATAGAGTTTAATCAGGATCATTTGGCTACTGTTACACTGCTAAGCCAGAAGGCTTTAGGATTGGCCTCGGAGTGAAGGGACCTGCATCAGGGGCAACTGCTACTAACGTGCAGTAGGGCCTTTTGCATCGGTGGCAGAGCTGCAGTAGAAGACCCTGAGCAACCTTCCCCAGCCCAGAACTCTACACGTGTTACAAAAATCCTTCACACTTTAAGCAACAACAGATTCGACTCATTGGATGACAGATTAATATCCAGGTAAATTACTGGAATCAAAACATGACCAGAAAACAGAAAAGTTCAATCCTAACGCTGGCACTAATCTAACTCACTATGTGATCTTGGGCCACCAAATTACTTTCTCTTTGTTTTGTCAAACTTGTCTATGAATTGGAGACGTAAAAGTTAAAATGAGAAGATGATATACAGGCAGACCTCATTTTACTGCTCTCTGCTTTACTGTACCTCGCAGACTGTTTTTTACAAATTGAAGGTTTGTGGCAACCCTGCAATAATCAAATCTATTGATGCCATTTTCCCAACAGCATTTGCTCACTTCATGTCTCTCTGTCATGTTTCACAATTCTCAAAATATTTCAAACTTTTTTATTTTTATCATATGTGTCACAGTGATCTGTGATCAGTGACCTCTGATGTTACTACTATAACTCCCTGAAGGCTCAGATGATGATTAGTATTTTTTAGCAATAAAGTATTTTAAAATTAAGGTATAGACATTGTTTTTTTAGGCATAATGCTATTATACACTTAATAGACTACAGTATAGTGAAAACACCACTTTTTTTTTTTTTTTTTTTGCAGTACGCGGGCCTCTCACTGCTGTGGCCTCTCCCGTTTGCAGAGCACAGGCTCCGGACGCGCAGGCTCAGCGGCCATGGCTCACGGGCCCAGCCGCTCCGCAGCATGTGGGATCTTCCCGGACCTAGGCACGAACCCGTGTCCCCTGCATCGGCAGGCGGACTCTCAACCACCATGCCACCAGGGAAGCCCTGTAATTCATCTTTGAAGAAGTTAAAACTCATCACAGTAGCCTACAAAATATATTTCAAATTATATATTTACATAAAAGCAATTATGTACATAACAACTGTGAACTTTAATTACCATCGCAATGACCAGAACCATAGAATCTTAGAGTTGGGAGAAACCTTAAAGTTCACAGAGTGTAGTGGTCTCCAAATTCTTTACTGTGTCAGCCAAACCCCTAACCAAAAAAAAAAAAAAAAAAGTCCTATCTAGAAGTCCAATATCTACACCCAGTACAAGTAAATAGAAGCAAGCAGAGTGTCCCTCCCATGAACTCACCCAAAAATGTTCACTCCCCCAGTCCTCGGGGCCTTGCAGATGTCCCATCTCCTGTGTACAGGCTGGAACCTCAGTGGTTTATCTCTTTCTTCTACAGACAAAAAGCTGAAATCCAGGGAAACTGCTATTCATTCAGTAAATATATGCTGAGAGTTAAAATGCTCAGAAAAACAATCCAGTTAGCTAAGAACAGAGTGGATCCTGGAGCCCGAACACGCGGGCTCCCTCAGAGCTCTGCATCCGCCCTGTTTCTCCACTGCTTCCCTTTATGGTCATGGAAAGACACAGACCCAGGAGAAGAGTCAGTTCTTCAATAGTCTGGTGGCATGGAAAGTGGCTGAGTGTTTATTAAACAAAGGGGTTGTACTCTTTCATCTTCACATATAAACCTATGTCTTTGATCGAAAACAACAAAGATCTGCTGCTATCTTGACAAGGAACGCATGGTTATCCATCTAAGCAGATTATGGGAAGACGTCCCTATGCTGATACATTCTGATTCACCAAGAGAATCCAGCTTCCCCTGCTTTGCTCTGTTTGGGACTCAAATAAAAATTTGTGAAAATTGCTTTCCTTATCAAAAATAAAAATAAAAGCAAATCAACTTCCTATGTGTGTCTTTTAATATCTCTACTCTAAAATAAACATGGTGAAAATAATTGTCAGCTGTATCTTCTATGTGTAATGCCATAAAAATGGACACATCTGAGAAGGTTAGTGGCTAGAACCCCTCTGATTTAAAGCATACTAACAAAAGGAGTACATGTCAACAAGTTTTTAATGCCTACCATATGCCCAGCTAAAATCCAACTAGAAACGAGCCGGACTGAGCCAGCAATGGGGCAAATTTTTTTGCTGGCTCTTATTTCTCTCTAGGAACTTTACCCAGGGGAATGTATGACTTGATTTTTAAAGTATCAAAAGCCAGTAATTAGAAGGTACAGAATGCACCAGAAGGGATAGTGTAAAACAAAAACAAAACAAAAGGGAAAAGTCCTTAGCCTCCTTGGCCTAGGACTCCAGCACAATTGTACTTTTATATATTTTTTCTTAATTTGTGTTTTCTGTTTGTTAGATATTTCTAAACAGCTACAGGGTGATGTAATACCAGCTATGCTTAAAGTTATTTTTGCTAGTAAGTGCTTATAAAATAATTATGGCTTAGTATAAGAAAATTAATAAAACATAAGATTTCAAAGAAAAACAAGATCACTAAGAGATGGAACAGAAATTTTTCTTTTTAAGTTTCTGTGCAAATACATATACATCTTTTAGAAACCTGGAATCAGAGTGTTTCTCTGTGACAGTGGTAAGGCAATATGACATGGTACAAAAAACTCTGGACTGGTATTAGAGAGCCTGTGATGTAGACACTACTGCTTTGCCAGTAAGTAGATGAGTGACCTGGGCAAGTCCCACTATCTCTTGGATGTCAGTTTCCTCTTCCGTGAAAAGATAAATTAGGACTAATTCAATAAAGGTCCCTGTAGTTTGAAAATTCTTCAAGGCTGATTATTATTATCATTATTGAGTAATTATCATATGGCATAATACATACATTACACATGAGTAAAATAATTAAGTATAAATTGCTTTCGTGTGCTATGCCATGATAGGAACATCTAAATCCCAGGGACTCAGATAAGAAAAGACTTAAAGATGAGGAAACAGGATCTCAGAGAGGTTATGAATGAGGCTTTCAGAGGCCAGTAAGTTGCTTTAGGTTTTCAGCTGAGATGACTACTGTGCAAAATCATTTACTTTTGCCACATGGATTGAAATCCAGCTTAGTGCCAAGAGGAGAATGTCACACATCCATCCATACTTGCACGTTCAAGCTATTGCTCCAGTAACCCAGAAAATAAACACGTATAAAGTTAATGGCTGCTACGAGTTCAACAGGCGAGAAAAGTAGTGTAATAATCGCCATTCAAAAGTGGTTCAAGCACCAGTTTGATTATCAAACTGACACATAGGAACGCTTACATATTTGCAACAGTTCTTTCCTATATGTTCACCCAATTCTATACTGATGAATCACCAGCTTCGGAATGAAGTGACTAAAAATTCCTTGATGGATTCGGTGCCTTTTATTTTGGGAAAAGAATCCAAAGCCCGCAGCAAGAAAGCCAGGTTCACTGGAGAGCAGGTGGTATTTTGGGGACATGAGTGTGGGAGGGAGAGCCTTAAGACACTTCCCTTCCCCTTCTACAAACTTCAGCACGGCACTGTGAGAGAAGGTCCAGTGGATAACTGTAAATCCCCATATGCTTGACCCTCAGAAATATTCTTTTTGGCATGTTAAGAGCAAAGTCATATTTAAGAAGTATCTTACTATGAGAGTCTGCACTATATCTCTTGTACAAAACTCCATGAAAGAAAAGCTCTAACTCCAGATATTATCCCATGCTCTCTAGTACTATTACCTACACACTCACACACACACACGTAGGGATGCACGTAGCTACATATACCGTTCTGAGAGCCCTTAAACACAAGGGGACTAAGGAAAGATGATTCAGGTGTGCCTTCCCAGGTGCTCTGGCTTTGTGTCAAAGTTGGTAACAATTATCCACCCACCTCCAGAATTTCCCAAGAATTTTGAATTTCAAATGGACTTATCCTTTTCTTCATTTTTTGCATTGAAAACATACTGTAGTTGGGTTAGAGATCACCATATTCTGCCTCAGGACTGTTGGATACGGGGTGAGAGCTTTTTGGCAAGAAAATATCAAAGAGTGAAGAAAAGAACTCATCTCTGGGAATTTGGAAAGCACTTAGTTTTCAAACCAAGACTGTCGGTAGACTGTTATATCTCCTGGTTTGACATTTCTCTCCTAAACTTTTGGGTTTATTTGATGTCTTTTCTGAAGAAGCTCTTAAAGCATTATTTCCTTTTGTTGTAAGGATGTATTATCAAGAAAAAAATTGGGCTTACAAATTTTTATTTTCTAGAAATGATAAAACAACTTCTAAGAGTAAGATAAAACATGCAAATTATTTTATTTTGCATTTTGATTATTTAAACACATTATGTTATAAATACATTTTATATGGCTTGAAAATAATTTTTAAACGTACATATAATGTCTCAGTACTGCCCCATCCACATTCACCAGCTGCACATTGTTCAATCTTTTTACCCCATAGGTAACTATATTTATTAGTTTCTTGTGTATCTTTCTACTCCTTTTTGGACAAGTAGAAACAAATAAAATGATATATTTTATTTTTATTTTATTATGGTAAGAATATTTAATTTAAAATCTATCCTTTTAACAGATTTTAAGTGTACAATAAAATATTGTACGGTAGATCTCTAGAGCTTACTCATCATGCATAATTAAAATTTTCTGCCATTGTTTAGCAACTCTTCATTTTCTCCTCCCCTGCCCCTATCTCTTTACATATGTTAGGTCGGCTGTTATCGAAAGAAACTACAAGACAGCAAGTGCTGGTGAGGATGTGGGGAAACTGAACACTTGCACTCTGCTGGTGGTAATGCAAAATGGTGCAGCCACTACGGAAAAGAGTTCGCAAATTCCTTAAAAAATTAAAAGTAGAACTACCAAATGATCCATCAATCCTGTTCTGGGTGTTTATCCAAAAGAATTGAAATCAGAACCTCAGAGAGATGTTAGCACTCCCACATTCACTGCTGCGCTAGTCACAATAGCCAAGATGTGGAAACAATCGAATTGTCCACCAGTGGATGAGTGGATAAAGAAAATGTGATATATTCGTGCAACAGAACATTAATCAATCTTAAAAAGGAAGGAAATCCTGCAACATGCAACAACATGGATGAACCTTGAGGACATTATGCTAAGTGAAATAAGCCAGTGACAGAAGGAAAAAATACTCCATGGTTCCACTTATATCTAAAACACTTAAACTCATGGAAGCACAGAATAGAAAGATATAAATTTTTAATTTCTTCCCTTTCTTACACAAATGGTGGTGTACGATATATTCTATAATGTATATTTCTGCTCTTCACCTGATAATATATCCTGGATATTTTTCCAAATGGGGGGGGCATAGGGTGTTTCTTCATCCTTTCTTACAGCTCTAGAGTATGTGAGATACAATAGTTTATTCATCCAGTTCCCAGTAGATGTATTCTTGGATGGTTTCTGGGTTTTTGTGATGAAAATATGCAAAAATTCAGGTAAATATATAA
Organism: Aethalodelphis obliquidens; assembly: GCF_003676395.1. Taxonomy (NCBI): domain Eukaryota; kingdom Metazoa; phylum Chordata; class Mammalia; order Artiodactyla; family Delphinidae; genus Aethalodelphis; species Aethalodelphis obliquidens. The sequence continues at coordinate 3,954,136 of NW_020837988.1, forward strand.
GATAAATTTTCATAAGTGGTATTTCTGAGGTAAAGAATCACATGAATTTGTAACTTAAATAAATATTGCCAATCGGCACCATTTTGAAGACAGTTTTAAGTATTTGGAATACAAATATAAGATTTTGTTCTTAGCACAGGGCCTGGCCAAAAAAAAAAAAAAAGAATTTGAACTGTATTAAATTATTTACATGGAGCTAATTATCAGAATTTTTAAGGGAACTTTTCTCTAGCTGCGGTGAGCGGGGGCTACTCTTCATTGCGGTGTGTGGGCTTCTCACTGCGGTGGCTTCTCTTGTTGCAGAGCACAGTCTCTAGGCACGCAGGCTTCAGTAGTTGTGGCACGCGGGCTCAGTAGTTGTGGCGCACGGGCTTAGTTGCTCCGTGACATGTGGGATCTTCCCAGACCACGGCTTGAACCCATGTCCCCTGCATTGGCAGGTGGGTTCTTAACCACTGAGCCTCTAGGGGAGCCCAGATTTGTATTTGGAAACCACCAGTTCACTTTCAAGCATAGATATTATATTCATGGTTATATTTTTTAAACGTGATTTGGCATTTATCTATCAAACATGGTACCTGGGATCTCAGATAATTTTATTCACCCTACTTTTTTGGAACATAAGAAATGCAGCAAGTTTTGATGCCTCATCACCCAGCCAGGGTGCCCCTGAAAGGATCTGGATTGCTCTGCCAAAAGCAAAGGCAGTTGTTGTATTACGGGAATCAGGCTGATCTGAGAGAAGCCAAGATTTAAACAGATTTAGGGCAAAATAATTTCGTTGCATTTCATCACCAGCCCCTAAAAGTCTGAAATTTGGTGGCTAGTTATTTTTAACTCAGAAGAAACGTGTCTAAGAGGCAACCTGTGACAAATGTTGTGGGAACTTTATGTGGAAGGGTTTTTATTGTTGTTGGCTGGGGTTGGGTTAATCCACTGGAGAGGAAATGACTGTTGTGTCTGAATGGACATAGGTTGCATTTCTATCTGGGCCGGAGAGGTCTCCTCAGGTTGAATCTGGCACATTCAACCCCCAGACTCAGATCATTTCAGCGTGGACAGGGGACAGAGTAAGAGAAGAGAGGGTGGGTGGATGGCGCTAACATTTCTCCCACTGGTCCCGGGTTGTGACAAGGGAAACACGTGCTCTCCTGACGGTAACTTGATTTGTCTGTGCTTAAAACTGACTGTCAGAATCTCTATATGTGAACTTTCTCAGATTTTTCCAAATTCGAACTTAATTTTTCACATACCTATATTAAAGTAATACGGGGTTCTAGAGCACGAATTGAGCTGATAAATTCATGAACTCTATGTAATATCTAACAACTGAAATACAAAAAAAATCAGTCCATTGCATACTTAGTCTGATTCTTTTCCATTTTTGTTCTTTCCACTTTGTAATTTAAATTAATTGTACAGACCTATTGTTTTGGCCCCACGTATATGCTAAAATTACTTACTCAGGAATGTAGAAATCCAACAATCATACAGGACGACCGTGATCCTCATGATCACAAATGATTAGTTTTTGGTTAAAGGAACTTCACAGACCATGAAATATCCATCTATGACCTGAAGTTACTGGGACAAATAATGGCTTAGGCTTCAGACTGTTTCCATTTTAACTAAGAAAGGAAGTGTTTTTTCAGGGGAATTTTCTAAGGATTGGTGCATTTATTTTCATAAAATGAAAAACTAGCTCACAGCTTACAGAAAAGACACCTAAACACGTGGTTAGTTCAAGATACTCTTTTACAAAGTGTCTCTGAATATAAGCAGCAATTGTCTCTCTATCAGAAATTCTTATTTTGGGGAAGTTTAGAAACACGACAGAATGCATAAAAATTCTGCTGCTTTTCACTGAGAGTCATTCATACTTCAAATATCAACATATGGCAGACACTATTAGAGAGCCTACTATGTGGACAGCACCTGGACACTGAGATACAACTTTCAGAAAGAATCAAATTACTCTATTTCCTTCATCATATTTTTACTCAAGTATAGTACTGCACATGGAGCAGCCTGGACAGAATGCAGAAAGCCAGGTAAACTTTCCAAGCAGGCATGTGGGGATCCACTGGATGGAAACTTTTAAAATTCCATACAGTTTGTTCAGGCAGAACCAACGATTTTAAAAGGAACAGTGACAGATCAATTTTTAATGGTAACTCTATTATTTTTTCTATTATGAATACTACTTTCTAGCAGACCATGAAAATTATGTTGACATTTGAAAAGCATGTGATTAATTGTAGCAGAACAAACATTGTGAGTGCAGCCTCCATTTAGGAAGGTGATACTAAGCATGGGCCTTGATTATAACATTGTTGGCACACGATAGCACTGGTCTTTTTTTCTTTAATCCACTAAATGTTAAAGATCCTAGGTGTGCCAGTGATGAATTCATATACATTGGAGGCACAATGAGTTGTGGAGATGACATTCTGAAAACACAGCAATTCATTCAACTAAAATCGAAGTACATTTCAGAAATGAAACCAGATAGCCTTACAACTCTGACTTGTAACAGGCCAAAATGGCCAAACGATGTTTATAGCTTATAATTTCCAATATTCTCCAAATTTTGCCAAAAGATTTATGCTTAGGCATTAGAAAGCAGTCACTGTGTATCAAAACATACACATGAAACATTTCAGTATTAATACACCACAGCAATGTCATCTAAACTGTTTTTTTTTTTTAATGGACATTTAGAACTCTCATAAAATAATGAGATGGGCTTTCCTTATATTCAGCTGTCCAGATTAGAGAACTGGGAGGTATCAACTATGTAAAGACATCTCTGAACTCCAGATATGCCATTTAACTGTCCCATTTTCTTTGATATTCTCACCACTTTTAACTGGATGGTTTGGGGATACAGCATTTAGCTATGAAGCAGAAAACACTGAACTAACCCACACAGGAATCAAGCTTAAAATTATATATTTGCCAGTGCCATGCTCAAAACACCTAAGTGAAATGATCTAGAATATACGAGGTTTGTAAAATCCACATTTTACTTTCTTATTTGAGACGAGAGAGAGGAAGACTGGGACAATCATTTGATGAAAAAGGAAAACTCTGAGGGAAAAATCCAGTTAGAATCTGGATCAGAACTCAACCACCAAATTAGCTGGCTCTGTTTGGAATACTGCAAGCTCTCTGAGGTTGTCTTTTCACCAAAATCAAGTGCATTTACAATGATATGTGCCTGCAGGCTATTAGAAAGTGTTGAGTATTAAAGAAGTGAGAATAAATGAGATAGGGTTCAACATGTAAGAGAAGGCAAGCTTAGTGGCAAGCTTAAGGCAAGCTTAGCAAGTGTGAAGAAAAATACAGCTGTGGAGTCAATGTGCGTAAAGCTCTTTAATGTTTTTTAGCAGTGACAGGAATGGTTGGATCTTTAGTCTACGGGCCTCAGATATCTGCATGCAAATCTTTAAGAGTAAAAATATTCTATAGGATAACAAACTGCATACCAAAGAAAAAAGAGTGTGGTGTGATGTAGGTTTTGGCCTAGTGCAATGACATCAATGTACCCTAATTCTAGAAAGGTATTTTAAAGATTTATTTCCATTGGCTGTAGATGAGTCACCTTCATCTTTCTAGTCTTCAAATCCTCCCTAAATCAGTAAGGGAAAGAAAGGAAGCAACTTGAGGTAAACTAATTTTTCTAGGAACTGAATAGCTGGGTGAGATCCTAAGACAAACAGAATTCCCAGAGAGAAAAATTATTTCAATTTATATGTCTTATTACAAAACCATGCTCTATGTCTATGAATCCTTATGGTCAGTCCCCTGAACCTGTGGGTTCTGCATCCACAGATTCAGCTAACTGAGGACCGAAAATATTTGAAAAGAAATTCCAGAATGCTCCAAAAAGCAAAACTTGAATAGAATTTACATTGTGTTGGTTATTATAAATAATCTAGAGAAGACTTAAAGTATACAGGAGGATGTGCATAGATTATACGCAAATACTACACCATCTTATACATGGGACCTGAGCTTCCTTGGATTTTGGTATCCGTGATGGGGTCCTGGAACCAATGTCCCGTGGATACCAAGGGACAAGTGTATTCATATTTTGTTGGCACCTGCTTTCGGTACAAATTGTTTCATTTTTACGCAAGTGAGCATTTACGTATTTGTACTTATCATTCTGTAGTGCATAAGATTTGAAATGGTGAGAACTATTGTAGTTCAGTGACTGGATATGGAATGAAACAGAATGAATGGAATTTGGAGAGTCAAGTTATTATTTTTTATAAACATTATTATATATGTCATATATTTTATATATATAATTAAGGTATTATATTTCTTTTAAACAACTGGAAAGCAACCTCATGTGTTTATTTAAAGTGTTCATTCTATAAAAGGCAGGTGAAATCTGTAGGCATTAAGTGAAGCAGTACTTTGGAACTCTGAGCATGTGTTGTGTGACTTTTTTGTTGTTCATGTTTCCTTTTCACTCTGATTGGATCGGAGACTTACAATCGTCTTTGGTGTTCCTTATTCATGACAATGTGCCTAAATGTAGATTAATGTTCACTTACATCTTTGAACTTATGATTTTTTGAAACTGAGGAACATGTATCCACTGATTCTGTTAAATTCTGAGCCATAATTTCTTTTAACATTGTTCATGAAGTTTTTTTTTTTCCCTGTGTATTTCACATTATGATATTGAGAGCTCTCTAGTGGAACTTAGATTACGCTCTGCCTCTCTCTGTCTCTCTCTTCGTGGGATTTTCTAGTGGGTTGATTTATGGGAAAATCATTCTAGAACAATTTTCACTTCTGGGACACACCACAGTGCCAATATACCAGTGGACACTGGCCCTCATAACAGCTCTTCTGTAAATGTTTTGGTTTGGGGAGTCCTGAAATATAAAAACAGTGTAAATTTTAACTTCAAACTCTGTGAAATTCTTAGGATTTCTGGTGTGGTTTTTGTCAGAGAGTTTTTTTGTTTATTTGCTTCAGCCAATGCCCTGACAAGTATCCACATGCCTTTGTATTGCAAGTTTTATTTATTTTTTCTCATCTTCTGAAGTTGCTGCCTTTCAAGGATCCCAGATTTATGTAGACATTTCAGTTCTAATTCATTGAATTTATGTCTCTAAATGGACAAAACCCAAGTTCCAGGTTATTGGGTCTGGTTAAACACCTCTCTAGGGGACCGTCGAGATGGCGGAGGAGTAAGACATGGAGATCACCTTCCTCCCCACAGATACATCAAAAATACATCTACAGGTGGAACAACTCCTACAGGACACCTAATGAATGCTGGCAGAAGACCTCAGCTTCCCAAAAGGCAAGAACATCCCCACGTACCTGGGTAGTGTATGGACCCCAGAGGTGGGCATGAAACGCTAAATCTGCTGCTGCCGCCATCAAGAACCCTGTGTGCAAGCACAGGTCACTACACACACCCACCTGGGAGCCTGTGCAACACGCCACTGCCAGGGCCCCAAGATCCAGGGATAACTTCCCTGGGAGAGCACACGGTGAGCCTCAGGCTGTTGCAATGTCACGCTGGCCTCTGCCACCACAGGCTCGCCCCGCATTCCAATTACGACAACCATACCCCTCCCTCTCCCTGGCCTGAGAGAGCAAGAGAGCCCTAATCAGCCAGTGCTCTAACCCCCTCCTGTCTGGGCAGGGAACAGATACCTGAAGGCGGCCTATATGCAGAGATGGGGCCAAAACCAAAGCTGAACCCAGGAACTGTGCAAACAAAGAAGAGAAAGGGAAATTTTTCCATGCGGCCTCAGGAGCAGCGGATTAAATCCCCACAATCAACTTGATGACCCTGTACCTGTGGAATACCTGTAGACAACAATGTTCCCAAAACTGAGGTGGTGGAATCTGGGAGTAACTGTAGACGTGGGGTTTGCTGCCTGCGACTGATCTGTGTCTGATTTTTAGGTTTATCTTAGTTTAGTTTTTAGTGCTTGGTATCAACGGTGGACTTGTTTATTGGTTTGGTTGCTCACTTATTTATTTTTTTATTTGTTTCATTATTTTTAAAATTTTATTTTTATTTATTTTATTTATTACTTTTTTCATTCCCTTTTTCTCTTCGTTTTCTTCTGAGTCATGTGGCTGACAGGGTCTTGGTGCTCCGGCTGGGTGTCAGGCCTGAGCCTCAGAGGTGGGAGAGCCAAGTCCAGGACACTGGACCACCAGAGACCTCCCGGCCCCATGTAAGATCAACCGGCGAGAGCTCTCCCAGAGATCTCCGTCTCAACACTAAGACCCAGCTCCACCCAACAGCCAGCGAGCTTCAGTGCTGGATGCTCCCTGCCAAACAGCTACCTAGAAAGGAACACAATCCCACCCATTAGCAGAGAGCCTGCCTAAAATCATACTAACTTCACAGACACCCCAAACACACCACTGGATGCAGCCCTGCCCACAAGGAAGACAAGATCCAGTCCCACCCACCAGGCCACAGGCACCAGTCCCCTCCACCAGGAAGCCTACACAAGCCACTGAACCAACCTCACCCACTGGGGGCAGACACCAAAAAATACGGGAACTATGAACCTCCACCCTGAGAAAAGGAGACCCCAAACACAGTAAGTTAAACAAAATGAGAAGACAGAGAAATACATAGCAGATGAAGGAGCAAGGTAAAAACCCACCAGACCAAACAAATGAAGAGATAATAGGCAGTCTACCTGAAAAAGGATTCAGAGTAATGATAGTGAAGATGATCCAAAATATTGGAAATAGAATGGAGAAAATGGAAGAAACGTTTAACAAGGACCTATAAGAACTAAAGAGCAAACAAACAATGATGAACAACAAAGTAAATGAAATTAAAAATTCTCTAGAAGGAATCAATAGCAGAATAACTGAGGCAGAAGAACGGATAAGTGACCTGGAAGATAAAATAGTGTAAATAACTACTGCAGAGCAGAATAAACAAAAAAGAATGAAAAGAAATGAGGACAGACTCAGAGACCTCTGGGACAACATTAAATGTACCAACATTCGCATTATAGGGGTCCCAGAAGAAGAAGAGAAAAAGAAAGGGTCTGAGAACATATTTGAAGAGATTATAGTTGAAAACTTCCCTAACATGGGAAAGGAAATAGTTAGTCAAGTCCAGGAAGTGGAGAGAATCCCATACAGAATAAATCCAAGGAGAAACACACCAAGAAGACACATATTACTCAAACTATCAAAAATTAAATACAAAGAAAAAATTTTAAAAGCAGCAAGGGAACAGCAACAAGTAACACACAAGGGAATCCCCATAAGGTTAACAGCTGATTTGTCAGCCGAAACTCTGAAAGCCAGAGGGAGTGGCAGGACATATTTAAAGTGATGAAAGGGAAAAACTGACAACCAAGATTACTGTACCCAGCAAGGATCTCATTCAGATTCGATGGAGAAATTAAAACCTTTATAGACAAGCAAAAGTTAAGAGAATTCAGCACCACAAAACCAGCTTTATGACAAATGCTAAGGGAACATCTCTAGGCAGGAAACACAAGAGAAGGAAAAGCCCTACAATAACAAACCCAAAACAATTACGAAAATGGTCATAGGAACATACATATTGATAATTACCTTAAATGTAAATGGATTAAATGCTCCAACCAAAAGACACAGACTGGCTGAATGGATACAAAAACAAGACCCGTATATATGCTGTCTACAAAAGACCCACTTCAGACCTAGGGACACATACAGACTGAAAGTGAGGGGATGGAAAAAGGTATTCCACGCAAATGGAAATCAAAAGAAAGCTGGAGTAGCAATTCTCATATCAGACAGAACAGACTTTAAAATAAAGACTATTACAAGAGACAAAGAAGGACACTACATAATGATCAAGGGATCAATCCAAGAAGAAGATATAACATTTGTAAATATCAATGCACCTAACATAGGAGCACCTCAATACATAAGGCAAATGCTAACAGCCATAAAAAGGGAAATCGACAGTAACACAATAATAGTAGGGAGCTTTAACACCCCACTTTCACCAATGGACAGATCATGCAAAATGAAAATAAATAAGGCAACACAAGCTTTAAATGACACATTAAACAAGATGGATTTAATTGATATTTATAGGACACTCCAGCCAAAAACAACAGAACACACTTTCTTCTCAAGTGCTCATGGAACATTCTCCAGGATAGATCACATCTTGGGTCACAAAGCAAGCCTCAGGAAATGTGAGAAAATTGAAATCATATTAAGTATCTTTTCCGACCACAATGCTATGAGACTAGATATCAATTACAAGAAAAAAATCTGTAAAATATACAAACACATGGAGGCTAAACAATACACTACTAACTAACGAAGAGATGACTGAAGAAATCAAAGAGGAAATAAAAAAATACTTAGAATCAAACGACAATGAAAACATGACCACCCAAAACCTATGGGATGCAGCAAAAGCAGTTCTGAGAGGGAAGGTTATCGCAATAAAATCCTACCTCAAGAAACAAGAAAAATCTCAAATAAACAACCTAACCTTATACCTAAAGTAATTAGAGAAAGAAAAACAAAGAAACACTAAAGTTAGCAGAAGGAAATGAATCATAAAGATCAGATCAGAAATAAATGAAAAAGAAATGAAGGAAACAATAGCAGAGATCAACAAAACTAAAAGCCAGTTCTTTGAGAAGATAAACAAAATTGCTAAACCATTAGCCAAACTCATCAAGAAAAGAAGGGAGAAGACTCAAAGCAACAGAATTAGAAATGTAAAGAAGTAACAACTGACACTGCAGAAACACAGAAGATCATGAGAGATTACTACAAGCACCTCTATGCCAATAAAATGGACAACCTGGAAGAAATGGACAAATTCTTAGAAAAGCACAACCTTTCAAGACTGAACCAGGAACAAACAGAAAGATGAATAGACCAATCACAAGCACTGAAATTGAAACTGTGATTAAAAATCCTCCAACAAAAGCCCAGGACTAGATGGCTTCACAGGTGAAATCGATCAAACATTCAGAAAGAGCTAACACCTATCCTTCTCAAACTCTTGTATTCACAAGCACTGAAATTGAAACTGTGATTAAAAATCTTCAAACAAAGAAAAGTCCAGGACCAGATGGCTTCACAGGCAAATTCTATCAAACATTTAGAGAAGAACTAGCACCTATCCTTCTCAAACTCTTCCAAAATACAGCAGAGGGAGGAACACTCTCAAACTCATTCTACAAAGCCACCATCACCCTGATACCAAAACCAGACACAGATGTCACAAAAAAAGAAAACCACAGGCCAATATCACTGATAAACATAGATGCAAAAATCCTCAAAAAAATACTAGCAAACAGAATCCAACAGCACATTAAAAGGATCATACACCGTGATCAAGTGGGGTTTATCCCACAAATGCAAGGATTCTTCAGTAAACGCAAATCAATCAAAGTGATACACCACATTAACAAACTGAAGGATAAAAACCATATGATCATCTCAATAGATGGAGAAAAAGCTTTTGACAAAATTCAACACCCATTTATAATAAAAACTCTCCAGAAAGCAGGCATGGAGGGAACCTACCTCAACATAATAAAGGCCATATACAACAAACCCACAGCCAACATAGTTCTCAATGGTGAAAAACTGAAACCATTTCTTCTAAGATCAGGAACAAGACAAGGTTGCCCACTCTCGCCACTATTACTCACCATAGTTTTTGAAGTTTTAGCCATGGCAATCAGAGAAGTAAAAGTAATAAATTGAATCCAGATCAGAAAAGAAGAAGAAAAACTTCCACTGTATACAGATGACACGATACTATACACAGAGAATCCTGAAGATGTTACCAGAAAACTACTAGAGCTAATCAGTGAATTTGGTAAATAGCAGGATAAAATTAATACAAAGAAATCTCTTGCATCCTTATACATTAACAATGAAAAATCTGAAAGGGAAATTAAGGAAACACTCTCCTTTACAACTGCAACAAAAAGAATAAAATACCTAGGAATAAACCTACCAAAGGAGACAAAAGACCTGTATGCATTAAACTACAAGGCACTGATGAAAGAAATTAAAGATGATACAAACAGGTGGAGAGATATACCATGTTCTTGGATTGGAAGAATCAACATTGTGAAAATGACTATACTACCCAAAGCAATCTACAGATTCAATGCAATCCCCCCTATCAAACTACCAATTTTTCACAGAACTAGAACAAAAAATTTCACAATTTGTATGGAAACACAAAAGACCCCGAATAGACAAAGCAATCTTGAGAAAGAAAAATGGAGCTGGAGGAATCAGGCTCCCTGACTTCAGACTATACTACAAAGCTACAGTAATCAAGACAGTGTGGTACTGGCACAAATACAGAAATACAGATCAACGGAACAGGTTAGAAAGCCCAGAGATAAACCCATGCACATATGGTCACCTTATCTTTGATAAAGGAGGCAAGAATATATAACGGAGAAAAGACAGCCTCTTCAATAAGTGGTGCTGGGTAAACTGGACAGCTACATGTAAAAGAATGAAATTAGAACATTTCCTAACACCATACACAAAAATAAACTCAGAATGGATTAAAGACCTAAATGTAAGACCAGACACTATAAAACTCTTAGAGGAAAACATAGGCAGAACACTCCATGAGCTAAATCATAGCAAGATCCTTTTTGAACCACCTCTTAGAGAAATGGAAATAAAAACAAAAATAAACAAATGGGACCTAATGAAACTTAAAAGCTTTTGCACAGCAAAGGAAACCATAAACAAGACGAAAAGACAACCCTCTGAATGGGAGAAAATATTTGCAAACAAAGCAACTGACAAAGGATTAAGCTCCAAAATATACAAGCAGCTCATGCAGCTCAATATCAAAAAAACAAACAACCCAATCCAAAAATGGGCAGAAGACCTAAATAGACATTTCTCCAAAGTAGATATACAGATGGCCAAGAAACACATGAAAGGATGCTCAGCATCACTAACCATTAGAGAAATGCAAATCAAAACCAAAATGAGGTATCACCTCACACTGGTCAGAATGGCCATCATCAAAAAACCTACAAATAACAAGTACTGGAGAGGGTGTGGAGAAAAGGGAATCCTCTTGCACTGTTGGTGGGAATGTAAATTAATACAGCCACTATGGAGAACAGTATGGAGGTTCCTTAAAAAACTAAAACTAGAACTAGCATATGACCAACAATACCATTACTGGGCATACCCTGAGAAAACCATAAATCAAAAAGAGACATGTACCACAATGTTCACTGCAGCAGTATTTACAATAGCCAGGACATGGAAGCAACAGAAATGTCCACTGACAGATGAATGGATAAAGAAGATGTGGCACATACATACAATGGAATATTACTCAGCCATAAAAAGCCATAAAATAACCAAATTGAGTTATTTGTAGTGAGGTGGATGGACCTAGAGTCTGTCATACAGAGTGAAGTCAGAAAGAGAAAAACAAATACCATATGCTAACACATATATATGGAATCTAAAGAAGAAAAAAATAAATATAGTTCTGATGAACCTCGGGGCAGCACAGGAATAAAGATGCAGACATAGAGAATGGACTTGAGGACATGGGGAGGGAAGGGTAAGCAGGGACGAAGTGAGAGAGTGGCATGGACATATATACACTACCAAAAGTAAAACAGATAGCTAGTGGGAAGCAGCCGCATAGCACAGGGAGATCAGCTCGGTGTTTTGTGACCACCTAGAGGGGTGGGATAGGGAGGGTGGGAGGGAGACGCAAGAGGGAGGGGATGTGGGGATATATGTATACATATAGCTGATTCACTTTGTTATACAGCAGAAACTAACTCAATATGTAAAGCAATTATACTCCAATAAAGATGTTTAAAAAAAAAAACCTCTCTAGATTTTTGAAGCATCTCATGATTATTACTCTGGTTTTCAGTTTTCACTTTGTTTTTGCAACAAGACAATTTTCTTGTATACTTTTCAAGTTCAGAAAAAAATAAACACAATTTTTTCAGGTTTATCCAGAATTTATGGATAATTAAAGTAGAGGATATTTTAGCTTATTGTAATTTGCAATGTTACCCATAATATGTGTGATTTTTACAGCTCAACATCCTTGCCTTTAACTCTCTGGCAATAAATAAAGGTCCTTCTGGATTAAAAACTCCCTGAACCCTTTGTGAGGAGGTGTGCATGTTCTCCAAGCTCATTAGGCCACATATCTGAAACAAAACCCTATGATCCATCTAGCTGAGTGTCAGCAACCTTCCGTGGGTTTAACTACTGCCATGCCTTGAGGTAAGAGATTATTAGACCAGCGTGCTACAGTCTGTTCTCTTCTAGGTTTGAACTTTCAGAATGTTGTTAATGTTTCTCCTCCTATAAGGTCAGGCTGCGATGCTCTGCTCTTTCCCCAATGCTCTTCACACATCCTTTCCTTGGAGAAATGTGAGAGGCAGTCTGGAAAAACATCACTGTTCTGTATGTCAGAGCCTGCTTACACAGGATGCCAACAGATGGCAATATTTTATCATCATTACACAATCCAGAGAGCCTTCATCTGTGGCCTCAGGGAACAAGAGGAGTCGGCTCTTTGGTGTGACGCATGTCACCGAAGCTTCGCCCCCCATTAACTGTGCTGTTGTTTGTGATTGTTAAGCTGCGTGTCTCGCTGTGTGTCACATTCTTGACTTGTACAAGGGTCCATTAGTAAGTAGCATCTGAGTACCGTGAGTCATAGAGGGCCCCATTCTTGGAAAAATAAACACTGCACATTCGGCTGAGATTAGAGCAACTGGCTGGTAGTGAACTGGATGGCGTTTCATGTAAAAGTCTGTTTCTGTGATTCATCCAGGCCTCTTCCCCCCTCTATCAATAGGCTGGAAATTCACATTACTGTCGTACGGCGCTTCCTGTTCACAAACCCAAGCTGCGCACCCACAGCATCTCTGGTGCTAAGTAAGGCTTGGTCGTGAACGTGGAAGAACAGGGCATGAGGAGAAAATGGGAGCCACATATTTCAAAACTATCCGGAGCACTTATGAAATCAACTTCGTGATTTGAAGCCAAAGATGTTTTTGATTTTCGATTATATTTTCCAGCAACTTACTGCTTATTTTTCTCCTTATCATTTTCTTACTCCCTTCAATCTTTCTATTTTTGTAAGTCACTTTTCTTTTTCTTATATCTTTCATGACTTCTGTCTTTTTCTTTTCCTTTTTTAACCCCCTTCACCTTTCTTCACCACGTTTTTAGTCTTTTCACGTCAAGTTCTCTTCCCCTTCGTAACTTGCATATCCAGAACCTGATCCATAGGACTCCAGCCCAGGAAAGGATTCTGGTTCTTCAGACTTGGCACCAACGGGACACTACTGTCTTGCCAACACCACCTACCCAAGGAACTGAATTTAGAAAGAGAATCCCCTCCAGCTACCACCTAACCTAGCCACTGCCAGCATTTCAACTGGAAGTCATCTAATGGTTAAAAACTGGCCTGAGAATAAAGAAAGCCAGACAGATAAATGTTCCAGGTTGGATTTAGGGGAAATTTTGGGTTTTCTCTGTGTACATGCGACTTTTCTGAGGCTGTATTTCAATCCTGGATCCCCTTAGCAATCTGGCACTTTCGCTGTCTGTGTTTCTCTTTTCTAACTTTTTTTTTTTTTTGAAGTGAAAGGAAGGAAGGAGCAAGACGGCTTCAGGCACTGCTGGGAGGCATGAGGGCGATGCTGCGCGGACATCTTTACAGACCATCTACCCCACCAAATACAGGGTCATGACCGGGTAGTCAAACAACAAAGGGTCAGAGGGGAGAGAACAGATGGGGACCGTAGGCTCCCGGATCCCACACCTTCTTTCAAAACCTGTTTCAGAGACCGGTTTTCTGTGAAAGCAGATTTCTGAGGGCAGTGCTTTTATAAACAATCCACTCATTTCTTTGGCCTATGAGAGGTGTTTTGTGTGGGAGCATTTGCCATCAAACAAGGTTTTATTGAATATCGCCCTTGTTGTTGTTATAATAATCCATGCTGATATAAACCATGCTCCATAAAATGCCACAATACACATCCACTGGGCAACACCGCAGGGCAGACTCAAGCCCAAGCTCCTTGGGCAATAAAACCAAGACCGCCAGAAACACGGCTGCCATTTATTTCCCCGTAATGTGCTTTCTCTCCTTCTCTCTCTAGGCAGATTTTCCTCGTGTTGAAAGGGAACCTCTGGTCAAAAGTCAGCAAGCAAAGTTGTAGAAAGCTTTGATAGTCAGTGAAGTGAATCATGGCTACACATGGCAGTGGCATGCACCAATGGAGCCTCTTGCTGGGCGGACCTCCCTCTAAGAGCAACTTCTGGTCATCAGTCAAAGGGGCCCCCAATGAGTTCTGCACAGCCAATGGTTTCACCAGCTCCACGGTGCCTGGGTCCCAAGTTGCCCTTTTCCACAGGTATTGCTAAAGCAAATAGCAGACAGTATTTACTGGGTGTGATGCTTTCAATCACATTAATCTAGCCAGTAAAAAAGTTTACGACCAATAAAAATTCCACCGTAACATGGCTGATTGGAGGGGAGGCTGCAGGATGGCAATTCAAGCCACGCCTCTGCCTCTAGCGAGACTGTCACAAACCTTGGAAGGAAGTAGGAGTCAGGGACGAGAAAGACAGAAAAATCTCTGGGGTTGTTAAAACTAACTCAAGGGTAGATGGATAAAACTCTTAAATCGTTTAATAAGTCCAAACTCTTAGAGTTTGGAGGGTGATTGACTGAACACCTACTTTGAAAAGCTACCTGGGGAAAGTATAGATGTGGTCCTGCGTCCACAAGAAAATTATCCTGGGTTCCTTCTAGTCTTTTGATCACATGATTATTTGCTCATAATAAAATAAATATTTTTAAATGCAGTACTTAGAAATGAGCTAGAAGGACGCCTGGGTGGGGACTCTCAACCTGGTCTGGAGCCAATGGGGAATGTAGCTTCACATAACCGTCTTTCTCTTGGTTGCTTCGTGCATGGTTTACACAGATCCAGAAGGGCAATGACTAAGCTCTATTAACATTTGTGAGTCATTCCTTCTTTTCCCAATCCATGGTGACAGTCCTCAGACGGCATGGTTTCAAACACACGCTCTCCAAAGCCTACTGTTCCATGGCTTCTCCCTTGAGTGGGCAGCTGATCCAATTATTTGTTAATGATCCCAGACCACACATGGCAAGGAGGATGTTATTTTAATGAACGTATATTGGAAGTCCTGCCACTGGGAGCAAGTACCTGATTAGCTAATTGTGGCTAGGCTAATACTTCAAGTAGCTTATCCAATAGCCATTATCCCATTCTTTCTGAGTAACAGAACCCCAAATATAATCTGTGTGGCAAGGTGCCCAGCCAAAAGACTTTATTTGCAAAATCCCTTGTTGCTAAGGGTAGCCAATAAGACATAATTTGGAATTTGTGTTTGAGGCTTTTGAGAAAGCCCCCGAAGAGGGGGGCAGATAATTGGCATTTGCCCTTTCACCTTTCACCCTTCACAAACTTCCTTCTCTTTCCTGCCCAGAGTAAGGAACCAGTGGCTAGAACTCCAGTAGTCACCCTGGCATGTGAGATGAACTTAATTATGGAAACCTCACACTTTAAGGAACTCAAGAGATTAAAGGAGCAGGGAGATAAAAGGAGAGAAACCTGGGTCTCTGAATACTTGAGCATACGGTCTGATATGTAGACTGCCTACCTCCAGACTGCATTTTTTTTTAAGAGAAAAAGAATTTTTTGTTGTTTAAGCCACTATTCTTTCCAATCTCAGCACTAGATTCCTAATCAGAATCCAATTCCTGGAGATCTAAAAGTTCTCTCTGGAAGCCATTTTTAACAGCCCCCTGCCCTCAACAAATGAGCACTCAAATCTCCCAAACAGATAGACAATCTTATTTTAAATATTTTTTTTCTGGTAATAGGCAATTTTATCCAAAAAGCAGCACTTTACATATAACTTCTTACATATAAGGCAAACTTTAAAATGTTTGCTGAAACATGGCTGGCAACATGGAGTATTAAGTAGGTCATGAGTTTTATAGTTGGAAAGATCATACTTTTGAATCCAAGATATTTCACTTGCTAAAAATGTGACATTAGGCAAGTTACTTAGACTTGACCTGCAATATTAGAGACTATATATTGAGTAAAACAATGTCAACCTGGTAAAAGCATACATTTAAAGTAGACATAACACAGAAGATCTTAAGAAATTCTGTTCTCTTCTGCCTTCCACTTCTTAGACTGAAATTCTATACTTTGGGTGTATTGGTTTAAGTTCTCTGAATTCGTCCTTGGAGACAAGTGCAAAAATCCTTCTGCCAACAAACATTTCACCTATCATTGTCTTTACTCATCTCTACTTTGTCAATAATACGTCCCCATTTTCCTCCCAATGCCCCCCTCTCTGTATCACTATTAAGTGGAGACATCAGTATACAAAAATTAAAAACCAAGACCACATACTCAGTCTGCCTAATTCACTAAAACGGCAGGCAAAGGAATAGGGTAAGGTGAGTCAATTCATTCTAAGTCCAACAGCTGATTTTCCATTAACATGCATTTTCTTAGGCAAGACCTGGCATCCTTTAAGGCCAAGGCATATGATTACCTCTGCTGATTTTGATGGTAGTGCCAAAATATACAGAAATTATCAGGTGCTCATGGAGATCTCTCTGAAATCATATGCCATTGATAACTTAAGCTGAACCTTATTAGTTTTATTCAAACGTAAAGCACATAGTGGTGAAGAGTGAAAATGTGGATTCAGATAAACCTATGTGACTACATGCCCATGGATGAATTAACTGACCTATCTTTAATTAATTAATTAATGGTAGATACTTCATAAGGTCGTTGTGAAGATTAAGTGAGACACGCATATAGAGAATACAGCACGATGCTCGACATACAGTGATTATCCCAGTATTGGTCTTTGTGATTGTGATCACCCTTAGTGTGGAAACAGTTAAGGCTTATCATTGATGTGAACTTGCATCCATTCCTTCCCACTCCTCTCAAGAGTTTATTTTCAGGACTTAAAAAAAGACCATATCCAAGTCCTTTGCTTCTTGTCCCTTGAGCAAAATTATTTCTTTTAGAGTGAGATGGGACAATGAAGCAATGAATTGGGGTTTATGAAAAATGTACATATATCTCTTTAAGTAGAATTTTTGAAATGCCATTTTCACTACACTTAGGTATAATTTCGTAGACGGGTAGACAGTCTTAGTAAACAGACCTGGATCTGAAACCCAATCCCACTTTTTAGCCACTATGTGACTTGGACTAGTCAACTAACTTCTCTAAGTTTCAGCTAAAATGCCAGCCTCTGATGTTTTCAGGAAAATTGCATGAATTTACATATGCAAGTACCTAAAATTTGTAACAAAGTAGTCACACAGGAGACATTTGCTTTCTTTCTTCAGTTATGTGTTGTTGTTGTTTTTATTAGTTTGTTTATCTCCCTGTCTACCAACAAGGTTTCTGTCTCCACCAGGAAGAATTCAAAGGTCTTCCTGGTGGGAAAGTCAGGAATCTGGTGAATTAAGAAGGAAAGGAAGGAGAAGGACAAGGAAGGTAGGCAAGTCATTGAAAACACAAACACGAAAGTATTCTGCTTTGTTTATACTACCGTGCCGGTCCTAATGCTAGTTTCAGCCTGGCACCTTAGTCCTGTCTGGAGGTAGTTCTAGAAAAACCACACCCAGGCCTGGGATCCCATCACAAACCAACACCTCTTACAATAATGGTCCCTATCCCCTTAGTCTTCGTATTTCTTCAACCTCTGACATAGGAAATCATCAGGGACAACACCCCAAAGTTAACCAACATAGTCTGTTATAGGTTTTCAACCCTGTGATTTGAGACATTTGAAATCAAGATACCCCACCCTCCACAACATCCAATGTAATTTTTCAAGTATTTACATACTGGGTTCCAAGAAAGAAAAAAAAAAAGTGTTCTACATATTTAGGAAATTTCATTTTCCCTTTGAACAGAGTATAAAGGACTGGTAGCCCAGGCTTCATGGAAGGAGATGCTTTCCTTCAGAAGAGTAATGGATGTATACTTTTTATTTATTTATTTAATTTATTTTTTATTTTTGGCTGCATTGGGTCTTTTGTTGCTGTGTGCGGGCTTTTCTCTACTTGTGGCGAGCAGGAGCTACTCTTCATTGCAGTGCGCGGGCTTCTCATTGCGGTGGCTTCTCTTGTTGCGGAGCACGGGCTTTAGGCACACAAGCTTCAGTAGTTGTCGCTTGTGGGCTCTAGAGCGCAGGCTCAGTTGTTGTGGCGCACGGGTTTAGTTGCTCCGCAGCGTGTGGGATCTTCCCCGACCAGGGCTCGAACCAGTGTCCCCTGCATTGGCAGGCGGATTCTTAACCACTGCACCACCAGGGAAGCCCAAGGGTGTATAATGTTTTTGCTCACTGTTCATACTCAGAAGTAACAAGGAAAGAAGTGATTCTGATTGGTGCTCATACTCACAAAGACCCTTTGGTTATCCTAACCTAGAAACCCTAAAGGCATTTCTGAGCTCTAAATTAAGTCTTTACATTGGAGCCCTGACATCACTTATTGAATGCTGCCTAGAACTGAGTAGTCCATTAAGCAACGGAGAAAACTGCTTAAACCCATTTCTGGAATAAGGACTCCAGAGTCAAATGCTCCTTTGTACTTAAGATAATTGCCTTAATATCATCATCTAAGGATGTTCAATCAGCTCTCATGATTGAGTAGTGACAGAGATGGTCCATTAAATTCTCAGCAGCTTGGAGGAACACTATGGTTATTCATTTATTTTTCCTCTGAAACAGCTCTGGCCAGTACCTTAGTTTCCACATGTTCAATGTAGCCAGAAACACCACGCTAAAAATCCTTGGACTTGCTAAGTCAGCAGGACATTCTCTTGGGAACTGCCATCCTCCAAAGCCAATTCTGTGCTACTGAAGAAACAATGAGATACTGATTGCAGGAGATGAGGGTCCCTTCTAGGGGGAAAAAATCTAAAATGCAAATGGCCATGCTATTTGGAAACAGATGGCAAATATCATTTTGGCCAGAAAGGTTTGGGAAGCCACTGCTGAGGCCTCCAACACACCTGAGGTTGCCCATCATCACCGTGCTTGCAGTTCATTCTCTGCATACTCCTCCAAATACAGTGCAAAACTAAACATCAGCCGTGTGTCCAGGCATGGTTTGGGGGCACATGTGACCACGTATCACACTATTTTCATTTGAAATCATAGCTTGGCCTATATATACTGAAAGGTGAGCAAACGTCAGTGAAACCCGAGACTTCCCTGGCCTTGCTGTTGGGCTGGCAGCAGAGGTTTTCCAAAGCCTGGAAGTCATACCTGGGTGAGCAAATATTTTCACACTCTAAGCAGGTTCTAGCTGGCTAGTACTTTCAGAAGCAGGGGTGGAGGAGAGAACAAAGGTACAGGAGAGAGAGACAGAGAGAAACAGAGAGAGAGACAGAGGTTGTAAGATAATAAAAAATATATTTTGATTTCTAAAAGTATGATTTTACCTTTACAGAAATACAAATTTTTGAAAATGTCAGTTAGGACTAACTCATAGCCCCAAACAACCAATACTCTAAGAGCTCTGAGATGGTCGGTAAAAAACAGCAGTTGCCTTTGCCACAGTCTGGGATTGTAACCATACATGGGCCAGAGTGCCAGGGAACTGAGCGGAGGCTTATCTGCCATGAAAAATGGGAAACGGGAAAAGATTCTGGTACTGTCTTTGCAACTGGGTGTCAGTTAATCTCTCAAAGCCCTGCCTTCTGTGCAGTATGTGGTAAGGAATGGATTTGATTTGGAGAAGCTTGAAAAGTCCCCCAAAGACTATAATCTCACCTTATTCTCATTAGCATTAAAAAGTAAAGATAGTGTTAATTCAAAGAAACAGGGTCGGGCTTCCCTGGTGGCGTAGTGGTTGAGAGTCCGCCTGCTGATGCAGGGGACATGGGTTCGTGCCCCAGTCCGGGAGGATCCCACATGCCGCGGAGCGGCTGGGCCCGTGAGCCATGGCCGCTGAGCCTGCGCATCCGGAGCCTGTGCTCCGCAACGGGAGAGGCCACAACAGTGATAGGCCCACGTACCACAAAAAAAAAAAAAAAAAAAAAAAAAAACTATATATATATATATATATATATATATAGGTGTCCTGCATTTGTATTTGCTAAATCTGGCAACACGAGGTAAGAAGTAGTTATTGGATTAGGTGATATTTGGGGGAGCAACTGGAAAGAGAAGAGTTGACCCTAAAAGAGTTGGACTGAATCCCAAAGTTTTTTGTTAGTTTTAACATGTATGTCCTCCTTACGTCTTCCATATGCCTCATCACCAGCTTGGGCCCAGAGTCGACTCCCTAAAATGCTAACTGATTGATTCATTGATAGATAAAAGAAAAAGGCCAAAACTAAGCCAAAGTAAATAAGGTTTCTGGTTTAAATGTTTTATTTCATGGGTCAGATTCAGGCATGGATTTCACCACTTGGAACACATACTTTTGAAATTGCAAAATATGATGCATTTTAAAACTCAGGAAATTTTAAAGTCCCATGCTTATATCTTAATGGATTCCACAAATCAATTTTTCATTTTTCTTGGTGAATATGGCTGATATGCACAAATGAGTATCATTTACCACCCGCCCCCAATAACCTCCTATGGAGCCAAAGCCCAACCAACACTAAAAATACAGAACACCACAGTGAGGAGCCCTCCTTTCTGCCCCTCCCACCCCAGCATGTAATGGATTTCTCTTCTCACAGTGTTAAAAGGATCAGTAAATCATCAGGTCACCTATTGATATGAAAGTCTTTTCATTTGAAATCATTATTGTTTTTACAAATGGCAAAAGAAAAATACAAAAGAGCTAATAGATCAAGAAAAAAATTACAACAGGTTTTTATGAAGCATGGGGGGAGCGGAAAAGGTGATCTTGGCTTCATTAACCACACTTAGTCACACGATGCAGGAAGCAGAGGTTTTAAAATGTCCAGCTGGGGCTGTTTTATACACACACACACACACACACACACACTTCAAGGTGTTAATTTCCATCACATCACTCTGTGCTGGGTTACTATGAAAAAACTGCTGAATCTTGAACTTCTTGTGAAATATTAAAATCACACTCCCTCTTGGAAGGCCCAACTGTCACAAAATATTTTTTCTGCATAGTCACAGAGGAGTATCTCTGTACATGTAACAGATGCTCAAGATCTAGGTGTATATTGCCTGAGGCATGATTATCTGACAAGTCTGGATTTCCTTTATATCAGTAACATCTCATTTTTACCTCTATTTGTTGACTCATACCATTGCCTGTGCTTTAAATATCTTAATCCCTACAACCTCCTATGTATCTGAATGCCAGCCATGCCAATGTTATGCCACAAGTCGATCCTCCATTCTATTGTGCTACTAGATCTCTCCTTCCATAGTTACACAGTTACAGCCCTTATAATTGATACTAAACACTTGGTTATATACTTTAGCAGTTGATTATTTAATTCTTTGTATTATTTTATCTTTTCTCATTCATCTTTTTTCATTCCTCCAATTACTGTATATACCCTAAGGACTTATACCTCTCTGGGGTGTTCTGGGACCAGTAATCACTCATGCAGAGTAACAGGTACCCTATTTGCAGAATGATACCACATACATTCCTTAGTGAACCTAAGTGTTATTATTTCAATTAACTTATTCTAAGGAAACCAATCACACATTAGGATGAAGGGAGAAGAAGCCTAAGACTTAGGTTAAGGAGAGGTGGGCACTGTATCAGTAAGGGTACTCTAGAGAAATAGAACCAATAGGAGATTATATACATATTTATTTCTAAGGAGTTCATGCAATTGCAGGGGCTGGCAAGTCCAAAATCTGTAGGGCAGACTTGCTGGCTAGAAACCAAGGCAAGAGTGGATGTTGCAGACTTGAGTCTGAAATCTGAGGTCATCTCGGCAGGCTTGAAAGGCAGGCAGGATTTCTATGCTACAGTCTTGAGGCAAAATTTCTCTTCTCCAGGAAACTTCAGTTTTTGCTCTTAAGGCCTTCAACTGATTGGATGAGGCCCACCCACATTATCAAGGGTCATTTCCTCTCCTTAAAGTCAACTGATTATAAATGTTAATCATTGATAAAATACCTTCACAGCAACATCTAGACTATTGTTTGACCAAACAACTGGGCACCACAGCCTAGCCAAATTGACATATATAACTAACCATCACAAGCACTTTATCATTAAATAAGATGCAGATACTGGTGCTCTATATCCATCCTCAACCCCCAGAGCAAAGTCTCTGTTTTCTTGCAAAAGACTTCTCTTCAATAGCTCCCTTTTGATGTCCATGATCACCATGACGACTAGATTTTCTTTTCCTTTAAATATTCTTGTTAGGTTAATCTTGAATAATTTCTCAACTCTGTAGCCTTGTTTGGAGGAAATGTTGGCATCCAGTTGGTCCAGTATATGTGGCCCCAGTTTGCACAAAATTCACTCCTTATATATATAAAGAGAGAGAGTCAGCCTCCAATGTACAGTTAGGCTCGAGGAGCCATGCAGGAATAAAAACAGTGTCTTCATTCCATATTGACTGACAAAATTTAGCTGGAATTACTTGGCTGTACGCACAAAGCTTTATCCTGACTTGAGTACCTAATGGCAATGACCAGGTATTATTATCCTTGAATCCCCAAACACCAGCACATTGCTATTGGCTCACATGCAAGCTAAAGATATATATACATGCTGAGGTTGGCAGAATCAAGAATAAATTTGTGGACAGAGAGGGCTGGCTCAGCTGCCCGGTAGCAGCAGCATCTCCTGAGAGCTTGATAGAAATACAGAGTCTCAGATGCCACCCCTGACCTCCTCTGTCAAAATCTACATTTTAATTTGACACATGAATTTCCTGTGTATTTTATTTAATGTTCAGAAATAAATTTATCATAAAGGTATATGTCACCCACCTGCAAAATGAATGAAGTTGGCTTCAGAGTGTCAGCAAAATTAATCTGTGCTTGTAAAGCTCCTTGGATAAAAGGTAGTATTTGACTGATGTGTAAAATGTACATTTATTGTCATGAGTATTACAGTCTGAAAAGTTAGTCCAGCATTTTCTGGTAACATAAAAAATTGATTAAGCAATTTGGTATCTCTGTTTTCTATTTAACGGAATTCCTAAATTTAGACTCTACTGATTGATTGTTTCATTAATGATGAGGAAAGAGATTATACATGGAGTTCGCTGCCACAGACAGTGGTAAAATAATCATAATAAAATAGCAAGGGAGTTAACACTTCACATCTATATTCAAAACTATAAAGAGTTCTAGACATCACTGTAACACTGGGGAGGCCTAGCACAAGACACACAGGTTATGTTTTCAAATAGCATCATCAAAATCAAACCATGATTTAGGATACCATGTAAGTGATGTTGACCAGGGACACGGATAGAACTGAGAAACACTTAGCAAATTGCCGTCCTCAGGGACAGTCTTCCAAGGAAAGGACGCTGGGATAAAGGGTATTTTAAAGCAGAAAAAAAGAGGAAAGAATAATTTCAGTGATTGGGAAATTGGGAATATTATCTTTTAAGGCTATCAGAGTGCAGATCAGGGTGTGATTTTGGAGGGTCATGTCAGAATGAGAAGGGTGGTACGGAGACAAGCCTCGCCTCCTGTAGGACGTGCCCTGTGCTGCTCGAGTGGGGTTTGCTGTCGTCTATCTCTGCAGCGCCCAGAAAAACACCATGTCTGTTAACCTGGCTGCATGTGGGGCTTTCAGGAGGGAGACTGTCTTTTTCAAAATAGAATCCTTGTTAACTGAAGGATGTATTCCAAGGTAAATGGTCAAACTGCATAAAAATGGTCAGCGTTCAAGAACAGATGATGAGGAATAACCGAGCCTTGACTTGGGATAACTGGGATGACATAATAAACAAACATATATAAGTTTAACTTTTATAGTCTGATGGAGTGTCTTTTCTCCCAGGGGTTTCTGGGCAAATCTCAAACAACTCGAGCAAATTACTAAGAGCTGTTTCTTTGTCCATGCTTTGAAAGTCGTCGTTTTTAAAAATTTTATATTAAAAAAAACTTCCTAGTTCAAGTACTTACGGCCCTCTTAGATAAATACATTTCATCATCTTTTGTGATACGTAAGTTTCTCTACAAAGGGCAAAAAAGGAGGAAAACTGTGAAAAGCCACTGCATCATCTCACTAAATTTAAATAAAAATCTAATACTGAAAATGAGTTCCAAGGGTCAGACAAAACAAAGTTAATAATTCAGAGAGTTTACAATGCTTGTAGTCGACTGATGAACAAACATCTTTCTACCCAAATCCTATAGAAGTTAACATCATAGGTAGAGGCCACGCCAAAATATTATTTTTTCAGTTCTTTCAATTAAAAAAATATGGTTTTAGTCACACATTTCAAGTTTTCTTATGTTCAACTAATTTTAAAACCAGAGTCTATGAGATATGGGTTCTGAACTACCCACAGTTAAAAGTATCAATTATATAGAGAGTTTGGGTAGTTTTACCATGTGTGCCTAATACAAATGTATTATACACTGTATACAAATCTACTGTTAAAACAAAACTGTAAAGTATTTTGAAGATGAGAAAAGTTGAAAGAAAAGTTAAGTTTTAGATAAACAATAAGACAAAATTTGACCAGCTTCATTTGTTAAAGGAAATTATATTTCCAAAGAACAGAAGAAGATCTGGAGTATAAAATAATTAAAAACGAAAAAGTGACAAAGGATAATAAGACCCAAAAGTCTGACTAAGTACTGACATTTGAAAAGAAAAAAGCACTATAATAATAGTAGGAGAGACTGAACTGAAAATTTTCAACTAGAAATACAAGATTTCATCAACCAACAGAGTCTTTTTGATGTTAATTATGTGTTGGTATTTTTAATTAATCATTTATTTAATCTGTTTTGTTTTAAACAGAGGAAACCACATAAGGGTAGCATTTTTTCAAAAGTAAAAGTGAAAAATAATCTGTTTAGGTATCATAGTCTCATTACAGCAGAAAGACAAACAGAAAATTCAAATAATGGGGAAATTTAATTTTCTGAAAAATCAGTATCAAATAGAAGGTTGTAAAAGGCAAGGCCATTTAGAACTAAAAGCAAAACAACTTTTCAACTGAAATTTCAATTTCAATTTCAATTGAAAATATAGGTTTCATTCTTTTGTGTATTCAGAGTCTAGGGAAAACTAGCCTGAACATGTTTTTTCTTTCTATACCCACAGAAATAAAGTATTAAACCCAAGTGAATTATTCTTTTTTCTTTCTTTCAATGTATTTCAATATAATTTTTTTCAAGATTTAATGAAAGAGCTGTACAATCCGTACCCCACCCCTTTTCAAGAATGTCTGGCCAAATGCAGCTGTAAATTATAAAATAATGCCCTGCATTCATAAAACCATTCACACATAAATATAAAAAATATAACCATTGATCAAATGAGTCTTCCAGATAGGTTGCTTAAACCATGAAATATATATTCATATATATATCCTTAAGACGCATCCTCTAACTTTTAAAAACTGTAGATTTTTTCCAAAAAAAAGTATTTCTTTTTATGAAATGAGTACTTTTAAGCCAGTACTCATTTAGTACTACTAAATTCAAAGCACAAACTGCTAAATGCAGGAGACTTTTTTCCCCTATCAAGCCTTTTTATTGTTTCCTAAAAAGCAGTTTTGTCTACAGAAAGCCCCAATACCCCTACTTTGTGACAAAATTCATTCCTTAGGACAGTAAGGAAAAACAGTAAGATTCAGAACTCCCCCACCAGCATCATTTTCCTGAAATATAGACAGAAGCTTATCAAATATAATCAGAAAAAATATAATGTTTTAGGAACTTAATTCTAAAAGCTAAAAGAGCAGAGAATATTTTTATTTAGTATTTTTTGGCCTTTCCGTTAGATGGCCTTATGTCCTGGTTTCCCCAGAATGGTCCCCATTTATGCCTCTTATCCTGGACTAACTATTAATAGTGCTGCTTTCCACTCTCAGGGATCTCAGTCTGGATAGTAAATTATATGGCTGCCCACCTTTAAGCTATATATGAGGTGTGGGTTAAGAATTCCTGAAGTTTAGTCTTTTATTTGTATAAACCAGTAATATATAGAATGAACTATTAAATATTATTAAATTTGGTATAAGACATTATGTGTGTGTGTGCAGACACACATGCAGCCCAATCCATAGCTCGTGAGATATAATATATTCAAATATGAAACAGTGGAGTTACTCCTGCCACAATTACACGGCTACTCATGGTTAGATTTCTTTAAAGAAGTTATTTTGGGGCATTATATACATATTCCATAAGCCATTCCTAACACAGCTCTAAGTGCATGCTGACCCAGTTATAAGATATTCAAGAAAAAATTTCATTACTTGATAGCCACGTTTATTTTCAATCAGAAACTGTATTACCAGACTTGATACCGAGTTTAAGTGGCTTTTATTTGGTTTCAGAAAACATATACACTCACAGCACACACATTTTTATTTATTATGTTCAAACATAATTATTTGTTTGCTACTTGTCTCCTCTCTGAGCACTTAAGGACATCAGCTTTCCCATGTTCATCAGTACAGCACTTAGGACTTTTTAGGGACTTCTTAGCTATTCGTTGAATCATAACGTGAGTGAATGAATGAGTGTATCCTCATCTTTGAGTCTTTGTGGACAATTCTAAAAGCAGAGTTTACACACTGGAAAAACAGTTGGTCATTGTTTTGAAGGGAGCAACACTAATATTCATATGTGAATATCCTGATAGAATTATTTTTAAGTCATATTAACACCCAAACTTAATAAATCCAAATCTTATCCCAAACAATTACACGCCCTTTCATGAATGATTTCATTTTCATGGTAGAAATGGACCTGAGCTAATCAAGGAGCCCAGAGTGGGGTACGCTGTAGATCTTTGCTCCTGAAAACACAGCTAAGCAGCATCAGTGTGACCTGCTTGTTTGTTAGGAATGGACCCTGTCCCAAACCTCTGGAGTCCAGATCTTCGCAGAACCAAGATTTCCAGGTACTCTGCGTGCACAGAAAGTTTGAGAAGCACCACTCACAGTGATTCAAGTTTGAATGTTTACAATACGCAAGTCAAGGCTGTGAAGGACAGAGAAGGAGGGTGTGAAGGGATAAAATAAGGGATGTAAATATCCCAAAGTGACACTTTCATCTCCTAGTAGCGTGTAGTCTAGTGATGTAGACAGATCTATTTAGATCAAACCCGGTAGATAAAATAAGAATAAAATCATCTTATAATTTTAGACAGATTAAAGTTAGTGCTAGAATAGGGTAAAACCAACACAGAACTTTCTGTCTTAGAGAAAGATCAACAAATCAAAAAGTAAAGTATAGATCTTTGGTTTTGTGTTCACGAATACATACACAAGAGTTTCTCTCTCCTCCCTCCCTCTCTCTCTCTCTCTCTCTCTCTCTCTCTCTCTCTCTCTCTCTCTC